>NW_021319679.1:213754-217021 GCF_001605985.2 Dendrobium catenatum | reverse complement strand
CACTTCTTCTAAAACAATCTCTCAAGAAGATCAAGCTCAGCACGAGCAGTTAGAAGAAGAAGAAGAAATCCCTTCAGATGATGGACAAAATGATGATCAAGAAGAAGAGTGCTTGCTGAGACATTAGCACAAGCACAAAGACGTTTGAAACTTCAAATGAAAGAGAATGATAAGGAGATATCAGAACTGAATAGCAAAATGATAGAAATGATAGCACAAATGACTGCGATGATACAGTTAATGCAAAAGAACATCATTACTACTCCTTTCCTTATTCAACCAATTGATTATCAGATAACAAATCAACAAGCATCAAGTAGTATTCCTATTAATCTGCCAATGGACCCAATACCCCAAGTGTCCGGAATATGAACCAGAAAATGAAGAAGGAAATGAGGTTGATCGACCTGTTCATTTACAAACCATCAAAATATTGCAAGTGCATCTGAGCCGATGATGACTCCGTAGCTAGAATCAATCATCAATGAAAAGATTAAAGCTGTCATTGCCTCAGAGCATATAGAGAAGTTTGTGAGCAAGGGTCGCCCGTATCCGATTGAGTGCGATCAAATACCATATCCTAAAGGATACTCAGTGCCTAAATTCAATACTTTCAATGGTACTGACAATCCTAAACAACACTTGGCCCAATTTAAAGCAACATGTGGAAATACTGGGGGCGTTGATGCTTCACTCTTCCACCAATTCATTAGTAGTTTGACTGCGACTGCTTTTGAATGGTACATCAAACTTTCTAATGATTCGGTCAAGACATTTGCAGAACTAGAAAATATGTTCGTGAAAAGGTTCGCCAGTGCTACTGAGAATACTACTATCGCTGACCTTGTCTTAGAGAAACGAAAAAAGGGTGAGTCGGTGACAAAGTACATCACCCGCTGGCGTAACATAAATATGAAATGCGAACAATAGTTGGAAGATGAGCACGCCGTTCAACTACTGATGGGAAACATCGATGATAAGATGTCACCATTTTTATGTATGGCCTCCATCAGCACTTACTAAGAGCTACTGGACAGAGTATCTAAATTTGAAAAGTTGAACTTGTCTAAGTCTGAATATCATTCAGATAGACCCCGAAAGAATAAAGCTGTGGATAATAAAAGAGATGAAATCTATTCCACATCATCTTTAAGGATTGACAAAGAAAAATAATATACTCCTAAAGATGATAATGGGAAGCAGTACACCAAACCCCAGCCAAAACTAGTATTGGGAGGAAATGATAAGTTTCAGACTTTTCGTAATGGAGGAGAACGTTCAAAGCCAAAAAGTGGTGATCGAATTACATCCCTTAAAGAGAAAATAAATAGAGAATATTCTTTTAAAAGGGAAAGTGTGGCAAAACGATTCAAACAAGCATTTAATGCTGGTCTTGAATTACCAGAGTGTAAAAGACCTGAAGAAGCTGATCAGAAAGATGATCCAAGTTATTGCTCGTATCACCGAGTTATCAGCCACCCTTTTGAAGATTGTTATGTATTTAAAGACTAGGTGGAAATAAAGTACAAAAATGGTAAATTCATGCTATCGAATAACGTTTTAGTTCATCCAAAGAAAGAGTCTGTAAAGATGATTGTGTCTTCTCCTATACCTCCGATTAAAGAAAGAGATAAAATGAAGGGGAAAATGATGTCAAAAAAAGATGAATGACAGACCGCAATCTCCAAGAAGATAATGAAGATGATCAAACAACTAAAAGGAGTTCCCAATATAAAATGGAAATCCTCTACGGAACCAGTACTTGAATTGAAAGAAAATATAAGTTTAGGTGCAGCCACTTCCAGGTCATTAACTCAGAGATGTCCTAATACGAAGCGGTTCTATAAGTCATTCTCCAAGAAGTCTAATAACTCAAATAAGTGTTGCAAATCTATTTTCATGACTTATGTTTTGATGATTGACAAACACTATTGATTCTCTTGGACTGCCTGTTATTTCTAATTTTTTAGGAATCGAAGATCGGACGAACAAACGAAGTCAGTTCAAGATTATGTAGGTTAGGGTTGAGTCAGTCGGTAATTTGTTTTTTCTCTTCTTGAGTCTATTTGTAATGTTCAAAGAGACTGATGCTAAGTAATCATACACACACTTGAGAGACTTAAAAATTCTATTTTTAATCAAATCGGCTAGGACGATATTTATATCGTCCTGGACGATCTGGCTTAAAACAAAAATTCTAAATCATGGATTCTTAATTAAGGCAGCCGTCATTAACAGATCGGCCTGGACGATAGGTGTATCGGCCAGGACGATAAGCTCAAAACAGAAAGAAATTGCCGTCATAAACAATTAAGGTATTATGTATTTTCTGTAATCGGCCAGGACGATCTTAGATCGACCTGGACGATATTTCATAATTATGCCTTAATTGATCAGACAAATCAAGGAAGTAATTAAGAATGATTGATACGATCATATCGGCCTGAACGATCGCAGGATCGGCCGGGCCGATCTGTTCAAAAATCTTAGTTACTCCTGGACGATAAATATCGACCAGCTTGAATTCAGGGCGATACTCTGAACGATTTTCCTCTAATTTGTACTGATCGGCCGGGACAATCGTGAGATCGTCTTGGACGATCAAGCCAATTTTAAATCGTCTAGCTTGCATTCAGGGCGATGCTCTGGCCGATATTCTGAGATTTGTACTGATCGGCCAGGACGATGTCCATATCGTCCTGGGCGATATTGTCGGCAACTTGCAATTAATGAGCTCCTTTGAAGCTCTTCTATTTAAGAGCTCTTGTTCAACGTTTTGAACAATCTTCTGCTGCTGCCTTAACCTGAGAAGATCTTGAGAAGAGAAAGAGAGAGGGAGAGAGAGAGGATCTTGTGAGGGGGAGCTTGTGAGGGGATTCACAAGGGTTGCTTCAAGAATTTCTCTGCTTCTTCTTCGTCTAGAGTTTCTCATCCGTGGAATGGTCGGTAGAGGTAAGGATTCAGCATCTGATTGTGGTTCTCTGCCAGCTTCAGGAGGATGCAAAAGGAGATAGGTTCTCTGCCTTGTCGGGGTGGCAAAAAGAGGTTCGTTATAAAGGCTTCTCCGCCTAGCTGTTGGGGCTAAAGGAGAGTCATGATTGTAGTGCAATACTCGGAGGGTGCCTCCGGGGGGTGGATGTAGGTCGAGTTGACCGATCCACTATAAATTTCTGTGTTCTTGTTTCTTGCTTCCACATTTTTATTTTCGCACTTATTTTTTGTGGTGTGATTTTAGTTTATGAGATTTTACTTCTTTGTGAAAAAAAA
>NW_021319679.1:191533-208546 GCF_001605985.2 Dendrobium catenatum | reverse complement strand
TGAAGGCGAATCCTTGAAGCAAACGCCTTATGAATCCCCTCCAAGCTCCTCTCTCTCGTCCTCCTCTCTCTCTTTCTCTCCTCAAGGTCTTCTCAGGTTAAGGAAGCAGGCAAAGGGTTGTTCAAAACGTTGAACAAAAAAGCTCTTAATAAGAAGAGCTTCAAAGAAGCTGCATTAATTGGCAAGGTTGCCGAACAATATCGCCCCCAGGACGATATGGACATCGTTCCTGGCCGATCAGTACAAATCTCAGATAGATCGGTCAGAGCAATGCGCCCTGAAGCAAGCTGGACGATTTAAAATTAGCATCTGATGCGTCCCGGCCGAGTCAGTACAAATTCATAGGAAAATCGTCCAGAGTAATCGCCCTAGAATTCAAGCTGCCGTATATTTATCAACCAATGAGTAACTAAAGGTTTTGAACAGATCGGCGGCCCCGGCCGATCCTGGCGATTGTCCAGGCATATATGACGTATCAATCATCCTTAATTACTCCTTGATTTGTCTGATTAATTAATGCATAATTAAATAAAATATTGTCGCGCCGATCTAAGATCGTTCTGGTGATTCTCAAAAATACAGAATACCTTAATTATTTTATGCGCGAGGCAATTTCTTTCTGTTTTGAGCTTATCGTCCTGGCCGATACAAGTATCGTCCAGGCCGATATGTAATGAAACGGTTCCATTATTAGAATCCTGATTTAGAATTTCTGTTTTAAGCAGACTCCGTTCGCCAACGACATGGTAGACTTTTCATATCGTCCCCTGGCCAATTTTGAGTAAAAATAGAATTTCTAAGGTCTCTCAAGTGTGTGTTATGAGGGTATTACTTTGAGCATGCAGTCTCTTTGAACATTACAAATAGACTCAAGAAGAGAAAAAACAAATCAGAACTGACTTCAACCTGAACCTACACGCAATCTTGCAACTGGCTTCGTTTGTTCGTCCTATCTCGATTCCTGAAAAGTTAGAAAATAACAGACAGTCCAAGGAAATCAATAGTGTTTTGTCAATCATCAAAATATAAGTAAATGAAATAGATTTGTCAACAATCTCCCCTTTTTGATGATGAACTAACACATATAAGAAAATCTCAGTAAAAAAGTAGTTCATTAAACTTATCAAAAGATACAAGCACATCAACTTTCCTACCATATCCTAGCTCTCTCCTTTTGTCGGTCCCAGATCGTACAAAAAAAAAGGAAACAACACAATAGAGACTAAAACAAACTAAGATAAACTACAAAAACAGAACAAAAAAAACAAAGACTAGAAAAACGAGGGACCCTTGATCATTCAGATGGAGGTGGTGGAGGTGGCTGCTAAAAGTAAGCTAGCTACGTAGGTGAACCTGAGCATTGAAACTAAGGGATGTCCCTGGTCGATCGCTGCTAGCTTGCTTTTGGAATCGCTGGGGTTCTGGACCATTACTTGGTAGACGTAATGTAGCTGTCCTCTGCTTCTTCTTCGTCTAGAGTTTCTCGTCCGTGGAAGGGTCGGTAGAGGTAAGAATTCAGCATCTGATTGTGATTCTTTGCTAGCTTCAGGAGGAAGCAAAAGGAGATAGGTTCTCTGCCTTGTCGTGGTGGCAAAAAGAGGTTCGTTGTAAAGGCTTCTCCGCCTAGCTGTGGGGGCTAAAGGAGAGTCACGATTGTAGTGCAATACTCGGAGGGCGCCTCCGGGGAGTGGACGTAGGTCGAGTTGACCAAACCACTATAAATCTCTGTGTTCTTGTTTCTTGCTTCCACACTTTTATTTCTACACTTATTTTTTGTGGTGTGATTTTGATTTATGAGATTTTACTTCTTTGTGAAAAGAAAATTTTTAAAATATCAATTCAACCCCCCTCTTGGTTAGCTTGGGCCAGTTCTATAGGGCTTAACATCCCTAACGAACTTTTAATAAGCACATCAAGTAGAAGAAGAAAATGTCAACATTTTAAAAGATCATCAACAATTTGGAGGATTATCGTCAACCATTGAGATGGCCTATAATACTTGTTGATTTTATGTCTGGATTTTAAATAGACCAATCAAAAGTGGAAGATGATAAACAAGAAGATGAAGATCAACTCCATATAGAAACATGTCGAGTTATCTCAGTGGCATCAAATGTATGCCAAAGAAATTTTGTAAAAGATCATGATAGGGGTCAGATAACAATGTCTCCTACAAAAATAACTGATAAAATGACATCTGAGTCATGCCTGATGACACTACAGACATATTATAACTCAGAAGAAGAGTTATGTTTTCCAAATGATGATGAGTCAGACAACAAATGACTTCACGAATGGAGCGTGTGAAGATGAATGAAGACTTTAAACTTCCAATAAAAATTTCATCAGATGATGCTGACTCGAATGAAGTGGCTCAAGTACAATTAAGAAGTGACAAAGTGCTGCCGCCGCCACCACTAAAAAAGGGGGTTATCAAACAAAGACAAATGAAAAGATATAATCATCAAAGATGAAATCATCCCTAAAGATCATAAGAAGAAATATGATGCAAATAAAGGGATAGAGTATAATATCATTTCTCATTTGAGAAAGATCCCAGCATAGCTCAACATCTATGAAGCTCTTTTGATGTCAAAAGATCTTTGAGAAATCTTGATACATGCTCTCAAAATTCCAGAGAGATATGAAGCATATTTTGCAGAAAAATGTTTGAGCGAAGTTCTTCATGCCAGAAATGAACCTATTATTACATTCTCTGAAGAAGATCTTATGTTGGGGACTACAGAACATAATCGTCCTTTATATGTCACGGCAGAAAGTGATGACATCATAATAAGGTGAATCCTGATTGACACTAGATCTTCAATAAACCTTATGAGCTTGCGCACACTGAGATCATTATCTCTAGATATTCAACATCTGGGGTCAGATAAACTTATGGTGCATGGCTTTAACGAGAAAGGACAAAAAATTATAGGTTCATTTATTCTTCCCCTGAAATTTGGAGAACTATACACAGAGGAAAAATTTTATATCATCGATGCAGACACTTCATTCAAGGCGCTCTTGGGCAGACATTGGCTTCATGAGAATGGTCTTGTTCCATCAACTATACACCAATGTATGAAATATCTGAAAGATGGAGAGGAGTTTCGAATCTCTAGAGATATATAACCCTTCACAGTCCACGAAGTGAAATTTTACGATGATGCAAAATACTTCATTCCAAATGAAGTAAAGCCGATAAAATCTTCTGTAATTAAAGCATCGAGCTTAAGAAGTACAAAACAATCAAAAGAAATTGAAAAGCTTGTATGAAGAAAGAGCGTGACACCAAATCTTCCTAAAAGGGCTAATACTTTGTCTAGATCAAATAAAGTTGTACTCCATTTGGGAAGTGACACGGAGGAAGATGATGAAAGATCTTGAAAATCAATGCATATGTAAATTTGTCCATTCTTCTTTTTCACCGGGACAATGTTGATTATCCAATCAACATATTTTTCTTCTCGAATGAAACCTGCTTCGATGAGCTTTTTAGTTTCTGCAATCACTTGTTCTTCGATCTCCAACCTCATTCGTCTTGGAGCTTGCTTAACAGGCATTGCACCTTGTTTGATTGCTAATTTGTTAACAGCTATATCAGGGGATAAGCCTGGCATTTCATCGTATGTCCAAGTAAAGCAATCCCTGAATTCACTGAGTAATGATTTTATCTTTTCAACTTTATTCTTGGAGAGAAGAGCACTAATGAAGGTCGGGCGAGGGTCCTCATCAGTTCCCAAGTTTATTTCCTTCAGCTCATCCATGGTAGCGGCTTGTCCACCATCTTCAAGTTCTTCTAGTGCATGCTTAGCTTCCACATCTTTCTCTTCATTTATATCTGTGTTTTCAATATTCAGAGATTTCTCTTTTATCGCTTAACATATATTTTGCTCAGTGTGTTCTATTGCCACAAATCCTAAGTCTTTTGTATCACGATTATCCATTTTTGATAATTCGTTACACCATATTCTTTGAAAGAAACGTGCTTGTCACCAAGTAACCATATTATGAATTCTAGTCTTTTGTATCATTAGTTGAATTCTTTCGGGATAATATCTAGGCATTTATGTAGGAATTATTTCTACATCTTCATCGAAATTTTCAAGCTCATTGATATTATATTCTTAATATTCTCCAAATTTATAGAATAAGCTTCCCGGTCCAATACTTCCATGTAGGGGAGGTACATAAAATGTTTTAAGCTCTTCAATATTATGAACCTCACGAGATATGATTTCTATAAAGTGTTGTGGAGGGATTAGTGTAACTACAAAAGTATTCTCTCTTGACTTTTCTTTAATCAAAGGCTTGTAGGTTTTAACAAGGCGTGTCCAAAAGACGACTTCTCACTTCCAATATCAGCATTGTTGGTTGACAATACATCCAATTATGATATATTCTCATTTATGGATGGGTCGTCGGGATATAAACAAATCAAAATGGCACCTGAAGATGAAAAGCATACATCTTTCAGGATTCCTATCGGCATATTCTGCTACACAATTATACCTTTTGGCTTAAGGAATGCGGGAGCTACATACCAAAGAGCCATGACACATATATTTGATGAGCTTATTCACCAGAAAGTTGAATGCTATGTGGATGATCTTGTTGTGAAAAGCATAGATCAAAAAGATCACCCCGAAGATTTGAGAATCGTATTTGAAAGAATCAGAAAATTTAATCTCAAAATGAACCCACTCAAATGTGCTTTCGGAGTTTTCTCTGGAAAGTTTCGTGGGTATGTTGTACGGCATTGAGGGATTGAGGTTGATCCTGACAAAGTCAAGGCAATCATAGAAATGACGCCTCCAAAAAGTCTCCATCAACTTCATTCTTTATAAGGCCAACTTGCATTTATACAACGGTTCATCTCAAATTTATCAAGCAGATGTCAACCATTTGCAAAGCTGATGAAGAAATATGTTCATTTTAAATGGGATGATGAATGCCAAGAAGCTTTTGACAGTATCAAGAGATATCTGTTAAGCCTGCCCATCCTTGCAGCACCAATTCCAAGGAAGCCTCTTATCCTATACACCGCAGCTTTGGAAGAGTCCCTTGGAACACTGCTAGCTCAACACAATGAAGAAGGCAAAAAAAATGCACTATACTACATCAGTCGAAAATTGATCGGGGGAGAAATATACTACTCTTTAATTGAGAAACACTGTATGGCATTATTTTTTGCTGTCCAAAAGCTCCGCCACTATATGCTTTCTCATAAAATAACACTGATATAAAAGATCGATCTGCTAAAGTTCTTAATGATAAGACCAGCGTTGACAGGTCGCCTAGCCAGGTGGGCAGTGATAATTATGCAGTTTGATATCACGTATGTATCCCAAAAAATAGTGAAATGATAAGTTTTAGAATATTTTCTTGCCACACATCCCGTATTCGCAGACTCGTCGCTCAATGACAATCTGCCCGATGAACAAATTCTAGTTGTTCTAGAAGAAGAGAAATCACAAATATGAAAAAATGTATTTTTATGGTGTATCATCAATTAAACCTGCCCAACCTCCAAACCTCCCCAAAGCTCGAGCCGGTATCGGTCTTATTTTTATAGCACCGAAAGGAGGGATAATGAGATTTTCCTTTAATTTAACTACCAATAATGAAGCAGAATATGAAGCTTTAATAGCGGGCCCTGATATCGCTATTTTGATGGAAATTTAAAACCTTAAAGTTTTTTGTGATTCTCAACTCATCATAAATAAAATACTGGGTATTTATAAAATTGGCAGAATTGGATTGATTTACTATCATAGACGAGTCCTCGAGCTCATGAAACAAATTGCAAATGTTACATTAATCCAAGTATCTCAAGCTCATAATAGTAAAGCAGATTCTTTAGCAAAACTTGCTAAAGAAATGACAAGCATGAATGACGAACTGGTATTAATCAGTGTTAATACACGTCAAGTACTAGAGCCAGTAATTCTATATTCCCCGCAGGAAGAGGGGTCATCAAATCCAAGCCTGGAGGACATAACTTCGATTATTCCTCACTCTCCCCAACATATTACTCCTGAAAATCAACAAGATAAACCTCAGATGTTTACAAGAAGAAAATTTGGTAGAACCTCTGAGTCTTGGCTTGAATGCCTAGAAGTTGAAGAGCAAAATGACTGGAGACAGCCTTTCATCGACTACTTCAGAGAAAATAAACTTCCCGCAGATAAATCATTAGCTACACATATCAAGAAAAGAGCATTGCAATATGCATTTGTCAACAATATGCTATATCGAAGGTCATTTGAACAAATGCGGCTACGATGCTTAGGGAAAGATGAAGCTGATAAAGTTATTTCTAAAGTTCATGAAGGACTATGCGGTGCACATCAATCAGGTCTTAAAATGACCATTAAAGTTAAAATGATGGGTTATTATTGGCCATCAATGATAAAGGACTGCACAAATCATGCAAATATATGTCATAAATGTCAAATTCATGGCAATATTATACATTATTCTCCAAATCCTTTACATCCCACTATAGCATCCTGACCATTTGAATGTTGGGGGACATATGTAATATGACCCATTGATCCTCCATCATCTGTTGGACTTCGCTTTATATTAGCGGCAACATACTATTTTTCTAAATGGGCTGAAGCTATTCCATTCAAAGAAGTCACTACTCATCATGTGATCAATTTTTTTACTCATAATGTTGTCTACATATTTGGTATTCTGCGCCGCATAATCTCAAACAATGGTCCAGCTTTCAAAAGTACCAAGATTTATAAATTTATTGAGCGACATAAAATCAATTGGCGATATTCATCGATCTATAATCCAAGGGCAAATGAATTTGCAGAAGCCTTCAACAAAACGTTAATAAAGCTGCTCAAGAAAATCCTCACTTAAATTAAAGAGAATGGCATACTAAGATAGCAGAAGCATTATGGGCATATCGTACTACTTACAAGACACCAACGAAAGCAACTCCTTATGCATTGGTGTTTGGAGCTGAAGTTGTGTTGCCACTTGAAGTTGAGTTGCCGTCACTTCGGGTAGCTATTCAGTATGATCTTACAGAGCAATAAAATGCTCGCCTACGAATGGAAGAGCTTGATGCACTAGATGAACTCAGGCTCCAAGCTCAACAAAATTTAGAAATTTATCGAGCAAGGATGGTGAAATCTTTCGATCGTATGGTACGCCCTCGAGCATTTCAAAAATGTGAATTGATTTTGGTGCTGAAAAGACCAATTATCCCACACCGAAGAATTTGTGATAAATTTGAACCAATTGGGAGTGCCCTTTCGTCATCGAAATGGTGTACCAGGGAGGAGCCTATCAACTCATTGATATGGAAGGTCGAAGACCAATGCCCCCGATCAATGGGAGATACTGAAGAAGTACTATTCTTAGAAAAGCAAGCTAAAGATTATTCCCCTACAAAGAAAGAAAATATTTCTAAGATATCTTAAAAATTCTCCCACAAGATAGGGGCATTTTTAAGTTTAAAAATGTCAAAATCTAATGACAGATGAAATTTCCCTTCAAGGCATGAGGCATTTTAAATATTTATTTGGGTTATCATCGAACCCAAATAAATATTTAAAATTATTCATGAAGCTACAACTGTATAAATACAACGCGGAAGCTAGTGCCTTCAAACAAGCAAATATATGATCATTGCAAAGATTTAATATTCTTCTTCAAATTTGCCAAAATTTTGAAGTTCATATTGAGGAGATATTTTTATCTAACAACCTCAACAAATCAAATTTGACAAGTATGAATAACTATAGTACAAGTTCAGTGCTCAAACAAATATGATATCAGTCTTAACAAGCCTATATGTGGCCGATACACTGACAGTTTTGTCTACTCAACAAGCAGGCCGTAGTAGGAAAGCACCTGTTTTGTTAGCCCGATGACAAATACTATCAAGTTCAATGTTTGTTAAACTTAACGAATCAAAATAATTCTGATTTTGAAAATTTTCTTAACTAACAAATGTATTGAGGCAAAATTCAGAAGAAAAATCTTAATCAAGTCAAAGGAACCAAGCCACAATGAAAAATCCTATCAAATTTAAAGGTATTATCCTTTAATAAATCTGTTAAGCACAAAGCTAAGATCGAAGGAGCTTCTCTTCTTCAGTATGTCCGACAAAACAAAAAGCTTAGGACCGAAGAAGTCATTCCGCAATTCTTAGCCATTGGCTGAACTAAGGGAATATTATTATCATCAAGGTCTATAATGCATAAAGCTTTGGATAGATGACTATTTGCCACCGACCTAATATCATTCTAAAAATTTTAGGTCGTCAATATTGATTCTTCATCAAGCCAATGAAAGCACAAAGCTAGGGCATAATAATTATTAATTCATGACAAATCATAAAAGATAAATCATGAATTTTTAAAAGACCCTCTACGTGACATCTAAAATCTAATTGTAGAGATCCGTAGAGTCAACTAGCCTACAACAAACATGATCTTCTATAAGGCGCATATCATATTTGTTGGGGGGCATTTGTTGACCTATAACTGTCGGCCAAACCCAAAAACCTCCATTCGGACCAAGCCATTAACCCCGTGGCTCTAACTGAAACCGCACAACCGACCCATATTCTCTCCCACGATCCCCACGATCGCACTCCTCTCGGTAGAAACCGCTCCTCACGACATAAAACACTGGCCTCCTCTCATTCGGTTCCCTCTCACATGCACAAAGACACACACACAGAGAAGAGAAATAAAGGTTTTTAGAAGACTCATCTTGGACGAATCGCCAAGCTCGTCGATCTCGTCGGACTCATCGTCCTTCCCTCTAACGCCTGTCTTCCCCTATCTGAACTCCAGTTTGCGACCAAGCCAAATCCATCAACCTCCAAGCCTCCTAATTCCGCCGACCGACCTACCTCCGACGTCGACCACGCCGCCGACGAGCCCATCCGAAGCCGCCTCCGATCTACTCTTCCAATCTCCTCGCCGTTGATTCGCTCCGGCCGAGTCGAGCCAAAGGGCAAATGCCCTCTTTACCTTCCGGCACCGGGGAGGGGATGCCGGGAGGCTGCCGGATTTTTCTCAAACTTTTGGGATGGTCTAATTTCACACAAATCTCCAACAATCAACAAACACTACAAGGACCTTTCGAAGACTCTTTTATGGGATCGATTCGCTCTCCCAAATCTCCTCGTCGTCGATTTGATCCGGCCGAGTCGAGCACTCCCTTACCTCCCAGCATCGAGGAGGGGCTCCCCGATGCCGGGAGGCTGCCGAAATTTTCTCAAAAATTCTGGACTTAGAAAAATTTTTGAGAAAATTGAAAAATGCTCAAATGGCCATTCAATTTAAAAATAATTGCAATATTAATTAATCAATGAATTAAATGACAAAAAATAGATTTTCAATCAAATACATTACAATCAGCAATCGATAATAAATATTGGCAACCAACGATCATCAAAGCTTCTGAAGACTCAATCTCCTCGCCGTCGATTTGATCCGGCCAAGTCAAGCACTCCCTTACCTCCCGGCATCGAGGAGGAGACGCCGGGAGGCTGCCAAAATTTCCAGTGAAAATAAGGGACTTAAAACTAAATGAAATTGGGCTTGATTGAACAAAAGACTTGAACCAAATTTTAAACAATTAAAAGACCCTCAAATGATGTAAAAAATGAAACGATTATGAAGAATGATTTCTAAAAAAAAAATGATTGTGATTAAATGATATCCGGAAGTTACTTTAAAGTCAAATTTAAATCATACAATCACCAATCTTCCTAAGGATCTCTGAAGGAGTCTTTTTGATCTAAAATAAATATGATGATTTTCGCTAATAAAGTTGGAAATCTAATGTATTTTGGTAATGATGATCTATGTAAGGTTTGAAAATGACTATATCACATATTATCCATGAGTGATAGCATCCAATATCAATTAAGCAAAATTGAGACTTTATGCTAAATCAGGTCAAATAACAAAACACTTGACAATTAATTGTCATTTGATATCCTGTAATGAAGGACTCCTCTAGGTTCCTTTATGAGAGTTCTTTGGAAACCCTTTGCTATGTGGAGATCAACATATATCAAGACTTAACATCGCTCAAGTTCTTTGTAAAACTGAACAAGAAATACTACAATTCACCTATAATAAGGAATAGGGAATTCGTAGTACCTACATCAACTAGTTTGCAAGCAATGACAAAATGCTTATATCAAATAAATCAGTCAATTTATGGGAGAAAATAGGAGAACTTATAGCAAGCAAATCAATTCTCGTACAAATATTAACACGATCTCCTAATGTCTATTGAACAAGCATTCCCTGTAAGTTATGTTGAGTGGGATAATAACGACAAAGGGATATCTTCTATGTGTTACAAATGAAACATAATTTAGAATCACGCCACTGGATCCGTAACATGTGTACAAGCGGACAGAAGGCGTTCGTAAACCCCTTAAATAAAATCTTGGGCATCATTCTAAAATAGAATTATTTGCCTAAATAGATCATATTTAAATATTTTAAAATGCCTCTTTTATATTAAATATGATCCCCTAAACTCAAATGATATTCCCTTGCATGTGCTCCGGTCAATGCATTAAAGTTACAAATATCGATGACCGAGAATGCTGCGCAGGGTCAAATGATACAACCCATATGTGCTCCAATCGTCACATCTAAATCCCAAATCCAACGATTCAAGAATGTTGCGCGATTCTAATATTCAAGTATCATCCTCCTCAAAAGGACCGGAGTTGACATGATTTGAAGTACAAAATGCCTCCCAAAATCTTATGAAAATACAAGTGACTTTAAAGTCACCCCGATGATGGCAGCGTTGACAGAAAATCTCAACCGGATGGGTCAAATCTCAAACTCAATAAAAGTCTAAATCTCTAAAATAAAATCTTTCACCTAAAAATTTTAAAATTAAAAATCATCCACCTCCCGCAACCGTTTGTCGGGGTGATAAATTTGAAATTAACCTCAGCTCACAAAGAGTGAATGCATGTCCGGTGTATCACTACGATTCATCCTCAAATAGTCTCTTGCCAACAGGGACGTGGCACATGCCCTCTGATCAGGTGGTTTTGCCGCAAAATGGCACCACTATATTACGATCACGGCCAAAGCCCGTATGTTCCCTAAAGGCGTCAAACCCTTGAGTTATGAATCATAGGGTATATTTGATAGGCATAAAGCCTTCTGTTAGCTAAGGTGGATTCAGATATATCTCCTTAGACAAACATCAACCCAGGTCTACAAGGTATTCTTTGACGGAGCAACCCATGGCTGCCGATAAGGTGTCTTCTGTCAGGTTGGGTCGACTACCTCCTTTGACTCAGTAGACCAGGGATCATGACAGTCCGGGATGACGGAACCATGGGATCTTGATCGGGCTCGTCTTCATCCCCCCACCATCAATTTTAAATTTATGGTGATAAATTCTAAATTTCAAACTTCAAAAATCCAAATCATAAGATCAAAATTAAAACCCTAAAACTATTGTTATTATATGATAAGTTTATAACATATTCGACTTCTTTTACGACTAGCCTTAATCGAAAGTTCTCTCCTATTATTGGGAGGGATAATTAACTATAGGGGCTTGCACCTATAGGAAACCAGAACTCAGATCAAAAAGTCCTAACCAAATGAGGGCGAAATCTCTGGGTATTGTCTTATCTAAAACTCAATCCGCCTTTTGAAAATTCCTCCGGAACCTAATCTCGTTAAACCTCTTTGTTATCATCGTCGTCATACAAACACTTAAAAGAAATATATAGATGGATGGCGCGGAGAGGACGGGATCACAACATTAAAAATGGAATTTTTCGGAGCCCACATGAGGCAACTGTCCCAACCTCTCAAACATTAAATCAATGCAATGTGCACCACAAGGAGTCTAGTAAAGGTGAGGCCTCTTCTCCATTAACATTCTCCCTGCAACTTTATATGCACATGTATTACCAGTAACAACTTGTACTATTAAAGCATCACCCACTTCCTCAACAACTTCATCCAACATTTCAAACAATAATTGAACATCCTTTACAAAACTTGAAGCATCCACTGATTTTAGAAAAACTGTTTCATATGGATTATTAACCAAGAAATTAATAATACTTATATGTCGAATATCAGACCAACCATCTGACATTATTGTGACTCATATCTCAATCCAAGTCTTCTTAACATCATCCACCATTTTTGAAGTTGCCTTGACCTCCTCATTCAGCATCCAAGTCCTCAGTTCATACATGTTTGGAAGTTGTAGTCGTCTTCCATAGCTTTCAACAGATCGTAACATATTAATCTATGACGGACTCCTAACAACATTAAATGGAATCCCATTTTCATAGATGAATCTGGCAATATCCAAACAAACCCTATTCCTGAGTTCTTTTGTAGCAGTAGGAGTCTGAAGATCCTGAGTGTTTATGTTATCCTCGTCATCAATATTTATTATAAATCTATCCATAGGACCTTGAGTCCCTCGATTAGAAGAAACTAGATGGTTTCCACTACTGGAACCTTCATGCCGTGATCCATAATAAGAAGAGTTTCTTATCTTTTCTTCCATATTTCTTTGTGTAACATCCTTTGTGGTGGAAAACTTCTTTAAATAATCTGTACCGCTCAATATCGAGCATGTACCGCTCAGTACCGAGCATGTACCCCTCAGTATGGAGCATGTACCGCTTAGTATCGAGCATGTATCGCTCGGTATAGAGCATGTACCGCTCAGTACCGAGCATGTACCGCTCAATACCGAGTATGTACCGCTCAGTATCGAGCATGTACCGCTCAGTATCGAGCATGTACTACTCGGTACACCGCTCAGTACCGAGCATGTACCGCTCAGTACCGAGCATGTACCGCTCAGTACCGAGTATGTACCGCTTAGTACCGAGCATATACTGCTCGGTACCTAGCATGTACCTAGTGGTACTGAGCATGTATCGCTCAATACCGAGCATATACTTGCTCGGTACCGAGCGGTGCTGGCTCGGTACCGAGCATGTACCTAGTGGTATCGAGCTTGTACTGAATAGTACCGAGCATGTACTGAGCGGTACCGAGCTTGTACCTGCTCGGTACCGAGCATGTACTGAACGGACGAATGAAAGAAAGTTGAATCAGGAGTTATTCAAGCTTTCGTTACTGCACCTCAAAGTCAAGGCCACAATATCGCTCACCTGCTCTTCCAACCTAATCGAGGCCTGAACGTTTCTTGCACTCACAACTTCGGCTTCGTTTCCTGCTTTCAAAACCGTTATTGCTTTTGGATTCGTTTCCTGCGTCGTCTCCTTCTGACTTCGTCTCCTGCACTCACGGCTTCGTCTCTTTCCCTCACTGCTTCGCCTCTAGTTCGCCTTTCAATTCTCACAGGAAGCCCTGATCCTATACGCAAATACACAAACACGAATCGGCTGCGTCGTATTTACATATATGCTGAAGAAAAAATTTCGAGGCGGTGCCTCATACTGCCTCGAGGCGTTACACTCTAATGTGTACGCCTTGTGCGAAAAAATCGTAGGCTTCACTGGATGGTTCGAGGCGTAAGCCCTGATACGCATGACTTCCGCCTCGACTTGAGGCGCGACTCAATGCGGACGCCTCGTCCGCTTTTTTAATGGTTGCTTGAAAACTACCTAATTTTTCTTGCATATAGACATATAGTTCCAAACTTCACCAACCTTTATTTGAGGATGTAAGTCCCCTTGTTTGACTATTTTGAACCTTATATGTGTATAGGGCCTGGTCGAGTGAGCTTGGCTCAGAGCTAATTGGCAAAATTGGCTAGTCAAAATGTAATTAGATGTTGCTAGTGATCCAAGAGAAATAATTGAGCCATTCCCCATTTGGGTGTGACTTATTTTCATGATCTCGCATGGACGGGTTAAGAATGACTTTACCCATTTAATCAAACAAAAGAAATAGTTTTAAGTGTGTAAGCCAAAGGAACATGTTGTGGCAGCCTCAACATCCACACTCATCATTGAAAGTTGTAAAAAGGTTGAGCTAAAACAAATGATTGATAAGAGATATTTTAAGTTTAAGAGAAAGTAAAAATATGTGGGTGCTAAAAGTTATTTAGAATTTTTGTACTACAAAGCTGTTTTAAGAAGCAGTAAAAATGCCATTCCAAATGAAGCCTTAGTAAAGACCATGTATCTAAAAGAAAAGCATTCGACTTAAGAGAGTTCTTTGCACCACCTGTCCCAGCTCATTCATTAATATTGATAGTACAAGTTAGTCTCCCCTCTAACCATTACCATGTCTTTGAACTCACTTTTAAGCTAATAACAAGTTTAATATGCTTGAATACATGTTCCATTGGGTAACCCAAATGCTCTAAACAAATATGAGATAGGCTCGGTTAGGAATTTATTGCTTTCTAAAGCAACTTTTTTTAGTATAAATATTTTTTTAGTTACAAATTTTTGTGCTAGAAAATTGTTTTAGTAAGCAGTAAGAAAGCCGTCTCAAACAAAGCCTAAAGCTTCACTTGTGTCGGCTTTCCTACTGCTTCCTCGCGAGATAAAATATTAACTTTCTGCATTTATGTTCTATACCCCTCCCGTATAGATTTCATACAATATATAGGAGATGTACTTCTTGGATCTTCAATAGCATCTCTCATTAGATATTAATAAATTATTTTTGTGAATCCGATCTAGTGTACAGTGCTTGTTATGCTAGTTTCTTGTATATTTGTTTATTTTCAGCTTCTTGAATGAACAAAATCTTCACTTTTTATAACATTGTTTCTATTTTCATGCAACCAAATGAGACCTTAGAGGATCTGGCTGAATGAGTATGCATGCTTGAATGTGGTCCAATGAAATCAGTACTTTTATTCAATGTGCAGAGCTAAAGAAGTGAACTTGTTAAGATCTTTTATGATTGTATTATGTACTTGACCTATTACTATGATTAGATTACCAAACTTGTAGGATTTGTGTACATAGTGGAATTTGCAAAATTGTCATCAACGTATCTTATGTTGGAGTGTATTATGTGATACAAGAGAGTGGATGCATTTGATGCAATATTGAAAGAAACAACTATTTTTTCTAGAGGTAAGTGCATTTTGCCGGTCGAATTTAGTAGGGGCTTCGTTTGGAGCTATTGAAGACTGGTTTTTTTTTTTTTTGGGACATTTAGGCCAATTAAAGCAGATTCACACATGCATCACATACACAAGACTCGAATTCAAGATCTCTTAATTGGTAGCCTAAACTCCCAACCAACTAACCAATGTGAGCTATATAAGACGGAATATTTGATATGTTAGGATAATGTAGATTGATTTCTCTCTTGAAACTACCTAATTTGTCTTGCATAATGGACATATAGTTCCAAACCTCACCAACCTTTATTTGAGGATGTAAGTCTCCTTGTTTTACTATTTTGAACCTTATATATGTATGTATAGGGCCTGGTCGAGTGAGCTTGGCTCTGAGCTAATTGGCAAAATTGGCTAGTCAAAGTGTAATTGGATGTTGCCCATGATCCAAGAGAAATAATTGAGTTTATGAGAATATGAAAAAGTAACCTTCTCAATTATAAATTTTAATTTTATCATATATTAGACATTTATAATGAAAATTAATAAAATGTAATGGTCATTGGAAATGTAATGGTCTGCTTACTTTGGCCAATTTCTTAAGGCTTGGATATACTCTCGTGACTGATTTACAAAGCTTGAGCATGCTGATGTTAAATGTAATTGTCATAAGATCAACAACATAAAAATTCAATGAGAGGGTGTTTAATCAGCTTAATCTTCTAAGAATATTATATCCAAGGCATTAAGAGCTAATGAATTTTGGCTTAAGAAACTTGCTGCTCTATACCTTCATATTTGATTAAATTAAGATTTCGTTTAGGACAATTTTCTCACTGGTTTCTATAGCCAGCTGTTTAACACAAATTTTTTGAAAACTGCAAATAAACAGCAGCTGAAAGTTGTCCCAAATGAAGTTCAAAGGTGATGAAATTCTAAGACCGTTTCGAACAGTTTTTTCACTTCTTCCTCCCAAAGGAAGCCTAAAAAATGAGAAGCTCCTTTATTATATTAATAGCAAAATCAAGACATAACGTGAAGTTTTATGTTATGAGGTTGCAGCAAAACAATTTACTTTTACGCATATAACTCTATTGTTGATTATCAAAGACTTTTCTACATATAAAAATATTATTTTAGTAGAGCAAAACATGTAGAATTGCTTATCTTTATTATATGATAATATATGGTGTTTATAGCTCTTTCATGATAATAATTTTTCTTTTATGGTTCTGATGGACCGGACCAGCCGGTCCATCCCAGAGCAACACCGGCCCAAACTGGGCCGGTTTCTGTTTACCAAAGAAGGAACCGCCCACTACTTGGGCGGTTGGCTGAAGAAGAGGAAGGGAGAAACCGCCCACTTGGGCGGTTGGCCGAATGACATGGAGAAGGAAGTTGGGCCCAACAGGCCCAACAAATGCATGAGAGAGAGTAATGTGTTTGTCATAAGGGTAGTTAGGATATTATGGGTAGTATTATGGGAGTATAAAAAGGAGTTAGGGTTTGTTTTATGACATCTTTTGTTTGGGTGATTAGTTTTCCTCTTTTCTAGTCTAGAGTTTGGGAGAAAGCTTCTCTTCTTGAATTGAGAGCATTGTATCCGTGAAAACTTGTAAGTCTTTTGATATTTAAGTTAACAAAGTGTTTGTGAGTGTTTTCCTTCAAGAAATCTCCACTTTTCCTACTGTTTTTGGGCTGTTTTTACTGGATTCCGAAAATTACAAGTTAAGTTCCATCAAAGTGGTATCAGAGCGCTAGATCCACAAGGAAGGGATGGGTACACGCAGGATTGACTCTATTGAAGAGAAAATTGGAGAGTGGGAAGTTGAGATGACCGCTCTCAAAGAGAAAGTTGCATCCGTTGATGAAAAGCTTGATGGAGTTGACGAGTTGAAGACTCAAATATTAGGGTTACAAGAGATGATCAAACAAATGGTGGCGGACCAACACAACAAA
>NW_021319679.1:133499-176247 GCF_001605985.2 Dendrobium catenatum | reverse complement strand
CATCCAGCAAGATGTTCCCATAACAAAGAGAATAACCTCAAAGAAGTCAAGCCAACAGGTGTTTGAGATTACAGCCATTTTTCCAATTCTCTAACTTCACAATCAAAGCCTTTTTAATTTAATAGCCACTGTAGTGTGACATTCCAGGATGTTGCCAAAGGTTCTATCATTACGAGCTCTCCATAAGTAATAAATGGAGGTGTTAATCAGCAGGCAATAGAAATGCAACATATCATTAGTCTCAGCAATATCTTCAATAAAATCAAATATCTGATTAAGGTTGGGCCTTAGTAAAAGAGTTTGAGACTGTGGGATGAGCATATTCAAAATACCAAAAGAGAAATCACACTAAAAGAAAAGATGAGTGATAGTATCTCTACAGTCATGACAAAAAATGCAGCGTGGGTTAACCTGAAGACCACGGCAGATGAGGTTATCAGAGGTTTTTAACCCATTTTTCATAGCTAGCCAACCAAAAGATGAGAATCTTATCGAGGAATGCTTGTGCCAAATGAAACGGTGCCAACTCACCACCGGATGCTGCCTAAAGAATTCTTTAGTAAAATGTTTATTTGATACTTTACCAGAGTTGTGCCAAAGACAAGAGGATTCCGTAACCAAAATAGGCACAAAAAGTATCAAATTCTTAATATTAACAGGCCAACCATCTGGAACATTCCACTGCCCGTTACATAAAATAGTTGATAAAGCATTATATTTTAAAGCCTCCAGCCAACTATAATCAATATTCGTGTCTCTTAAATCCATAAGAGACTTACCAAAGCACCAAGGATCCCAGATTAAGGAAAAAAAGCAGTTCGGCTGAATTTGGAGCTGTAAGCAGTGTTTAATATGGAGGGCAATATGGCTAATATGTTTCCAATATGGGGAACATCTTTTTGGAATAGGAGACCAAAGAGAGCCATACAGATTTCTCCAGCAAGAAAACAATAACCCTTTATCATTTAAGAATCTCCTGATCATGGAGCAGCTGAAATTAAAAGCTAATGAATCAAGAGCAGGTAATCCCAGTCCACCATTGGCCTTAGGAAGACAAGTATCCTTCCAGGCAATAAGATGAAGTTTCCTGGCTGCAATGTCTCTACCGTATAAGAACCTAGAGCAAAGTTTGTTTAAGATTTTCAGACAAAACTTTGGAAGAATAGAACCCCTAATCCAATAGGCTATAGAGTTGAAGATAGTAAATCTCAGGAATTGGATCCTTCCCCCAAAAGATAACAGTTTGACCTTCCAACCCTCCAAAGCCTTAGTAACCTTCATAATTAGAGGCTGATAATCAATGTGGGACAGCCGTTTAAAAAATATAGGGAGCCCGAGGTATTTTAATGGTCTGTCCGTTTGAGGAATATTAAGGAGATCAGAAATAGCCTCACCTAACTGACAATTCTTGGGAGATTTGCGGCTTCTACTGGTCTCAATATTAACCCTGCCAAAAGCTCAATTCAGTCATACGATTCAATTTGGAGATAAATGAGGATGTGTCACATCATCACTTTATTGTGTACTAGTATGAGTTGATTAGTAATTGTGTTTGTGTGTCCCCTAATGTGGAGGCACCGTCGAATAATGTGGAGGGTGGTACTTTGGCTGATCCTGTTTTGGCGAATTTAGCTCAGGAGGAGTTGTCGGGTTCGGTTTCTGTTCATGCTCATTCCGTTTTAACTAGGGTGGATTGTAGTGTGAATGTGTTATCTCCTAATGTGCTACCTTTTTTTCCCCCCTGGTGCCGTGCCTGTGCATTTTAATCTGTAAGATCAGGTGGCTGTTGATGGGGATGTTCAAGTGTTGAATGAGGCAGACGGTGGTTCTGATGATTTTGTTCCTGTTGAGGTGGTGCCGGTTGGTAATGTGAAGGAAGTTTCGTCTTTGGGTCGAGAAGAAATTATTCTGGTTAACAACAGCTTTGTTGAGATCCCTGTTAGTGAGGTGGATACACAAGTAATGGCTAAATGTGTGGGTAATTCATCTGGTTTGGATATTCAGAAGCAGAATAATTGGCTGGAGGATTTGTCGGAGTCGGATGAGTCCTACCAGGATTTTGATATTGTGTGTTCTCCAAAGGTTGCTGATAGGGGTAAATTTTGGGGGAAAGGCCGACGCAAAAGATGATTGTTCGTTCTTTTGTTTATCCGAGGGATTTGTCGCCTATTTTGTTAGATTTGCGGCTTCACGAGGCTAAGAGCAATGATGTGGTCGGGGCTCGTGTTCGGGTCATTTTGCTGGTGGCAACCGATGGTGTGCTTTTGCGGGATGGATTGTTGGGTCACTTGCTATGCCTTTCTGGACAGTCCGTGTGGGACGTCCTGGACGTTGGGAGCCTTGACCGTCTGCTGAGCTCGATTTTAGATTATATTTCCTTTTTTGTTTGTTTTTTAGTCTTTTATTATGTTGCTTTTAAGTTATGTCGTTGTAACCTTTGCTGTTGATTTTATTATATATAAAATGCCTGATCTAGGCAATTTTAGGAAAAAAAAAAAAGAAGAATATGGAGAGTACAATGATCAAACGTCCACAATTAGATTGTCTATACTCAACAATATGGATTAACTTTTCTAATTAGAATTATAAAAATAGATGTCCATGTTCTTTTATTTTTTTTTTATTTTTTTTTAATTTTTTAATTTTTGCTTTTTGCTTTTTAATTTTATTTTTTATATATTAAACAATAGGATCAAATCTTATTAGTATTCTAGAGATGGTGGTGCTTTTTTATCCCGGTCGTCGGTGGAGATGATGGTTGTTGGTGGCAATGATGGTTATCGGTGGTCACGGTGATGGCTGCAAAATGTAATAGAATTTTCTCTATAGCTCTGTTTCTTCTTCTTTCTCTCTCCTCATGTGAAAAATGAAGACATATTTATATGTTTTTGAGAGTGACATACTTCATGAATATAGAAAAATTTAGGGAAAAGGCAGAATGTTTAATCAAACGGTCTGTATTGATCATTCGATCATAGAGTTTTGTCAATCATTTAAATGCCTTAATGATGTCAGAATTAAGTTATCTTGGGCTCGTTGGATTCGTCTAATCGAGCCGCTTGATTCATCTATAAGAATTCCATATTTGGAGATTCTTTGGTTACCCAATTAATACTTTGAAGCTTTCAAATATGCTTTAGCCCCTTGATTCGAGCCCATTTGGATTCGAGTTTAGCATATTTTGGTGTCATTATCTTCATCTTGTCGAGACGTTTAGTTTGACTGTAAGATTACTAAGATCGGAGTTTGGATGACCCCAAATTTAATTTTGAAAATTTTCTGTTCAAATATGCCTCGAGATTAGTGTTTGATCAAGATGATTTTTGGTGATGCATCAAATATAATAATGTAATATACAAAATAATAATAGCAATGCATGAAGAAAATGATGTGTTTAATCGATCAATTTGCATTTAATATGTATACTGTTTGTAATTTATTAATCTTTGTAGATGGGAGCTGTCATGAGAACGATTTTTTTTCTTTCTTTCCTTTAAGCAATTTATGCACAGAGGTCCTAATCTTGAGAGCTTTAATTCTGATATATGACATTTAAAATTTAAAATGGCACTTTAAAATAATTCATTTCTCGTCCAAAAATTAAAAATATTTATAATCAATTTGAAAATAAAAATTTAATTTAAAAAATATTATATATATATATATATATATATATAATAGGTGTGGTGGCAATAATGGTGACTTGCAGTAGGGGTGTCAAAACAGGTTATCGAGTCGGGTTCGAGCTCAACCCGAACTTGACCAACTCTCAGTTGATCCGACCCGGCTATAGAAATGGGTTGGGAATCCGAACTTGACCTGGTTCAGGTCAACCCAAATTGACCCGCCAACCCATTTTGCTCTCAATTTTTGGCATTTTTTATTTTAGATTTATTTAAGATTTATGTAATTTAATTAAAAATAAAAAACACAATATATACCAGGAAAAGTTACATATATACTAGTATATTACTATCACTTTACATATCTAACACCTCAAATATTAATATTACAATTATACCACCCAAATCCCTAATTTACCTCATTTCTACCACTCCGTCTCCTGTGGACCTCATGATGTCTTCTTCCCCAGGCGCACATCTAGAAGGAAGTTTGAGATTCAACGTCTTGACGACAAATCAAAGTTTGCGAAATGGGAGGAAATCAGATCTCGTGAGATGGGAGGAAGGTGAGTTTTGTTGGGTGTTCTCAATTGCGTGAACAAAAGGAATTTTTTGCTTGAGTTGAGCTTGGATCTTGGTCTTTAAGCGGTGGCTAGTAGCATTATTCGCTGGCTTTGGATCTTGATCTTTAAGTGGTGGCTTTGGGAGGTCTTCTTGGTTTCTTGTTAAGAGTATACATGAGGTTGCAGTTGTGTTTCCCGAATGCAGTTTCCTAAGTGTAGTTGCGTGATCTGAGTTACAGGAACACTCCGTGCTCTCAATTACATGTATTTTAAGTTGTTATTATCCTTCAGATCACACAGGGTATTTTACCTAGTTATTATCATGTAATTTTCCTCTAGGTAAGTTCGTTGCGTTGCTAAAATCTAATGTTGTGCTATTTTGATAAATTTTCTATAGATTTTAATGAGTTCTTCAAATTCATCCGTTGTGAAAATCAGGCAACAGTATTCCCAAGTTTACTGCCATTGTTACCACAAATGTGTCTTGTATACCTGCCACCGAGGACCTAACAATAGAAGACAATTTCATAGGTGCATTTATAATCGAAGTGATGATGATTATAGTAACTTTAAATGGGTAGATGAGCAAAAAGAGACACCTTATATCACATTTTACGAATTTAAGGCCTTCGACACAAGGACTTCTAAGAAGCTTAACTTGCTTCTTCTAATGATAAAGTTTTTGTTGTGATGGTTCTTATCGACATTACAATCCAAGTTTATTTTAGCTAGTACTATGTTGTGTTCAAGCATAAGATTTTATGTGCTGTTTTAGAAGACAACATATTTTATATTTGTAGTTTTTTTTATTATTATTTTCCAAGGTGAATAGTTCAAGCATTGTGTTTCCTTGAGCTTGTTTTTTGGCATTTATTGTAGTGGTATGTTATATCTTCACTGTCTTTGTGGAATGCAAAGAAAAATATGAAGTTTGTTGAAAAAATTATGATGTTAGTTGATAGATGTTGAATTGATCTTATGTGATGATTGTGTTGTTAGCTTAAAGAATGCTTGTTAATCATGAATAGATAAACTTTGCAATGTGTTATTCAATTTAAAAATTTTAGCTCACCAATAAAATAAAGTGTAATTTGCTATTTTTATAAATTTTCAAGTTATTAGAGTGTAATAAACTTCCTACAATTTTGTGTATTCATTGCACTTGGAAAGGAAGAACAACATTTCCAGGATGCAACTCACAAAGAGAAAATTCCTCTGGCTTTATAGCCTTACAAAATGATTTGTTCAGGTTAAGCATGGAAACTGCTTGCAAGGACCTGGTGCAAAATCACTGAACTTCAATCAATTTCTGCAATTATAATTTGCAATTTCTCTGCTTTGAATTAAATCGAATTCAATTTGCAATTACGGTTGCAAACTTTGAATTCAAATTTGAACTACTTCCCACTAATCCTTCCCAAGTAACATGGAAATAGCTCAATTGTACGCCATCCTGTACCTAAAGAACTTGTAATTAGTGTACCTAGTGTGATACGGAATTGGAATTCAATTAAAAAAAATGATAAAGTTACATGTAGATGTAGTAGTAATCATGATGTATGTATGCTACAATGGATGCTCCTTCATCCCAATGAATGTCATGGTATGAATGCAACTAAGTCATGTTAACTGCCAAACCTTACATGTGCATTCTCTAGATTCAACATCAACTATATGTCTTGAATGGATGAATTCCACCTCAGCCTTGAAAATACGAGATAGGTGAAGTAATAACAATTTTTTTCTTGTAGTAATTTATCTTATGTATTCTTCTACATGGGGAAATATTTCACATTGTCATGTAAAACTCGTCATCTTACGTGTAGCCCTTTGCTCCATGATTTTATCACGAATCATGTTAATCAAGTCAACAACTAGTTTATTTCTAACATCTGTTATCCATGCATTGAATGATTCGGCAAAGTTATTGGTATTGGTAGCATGGTATATCTCTAACATAAACTGACTTCGCGACCATTTATAAGGTAATGAGATAAGGTATGCATAGATAGTCAAACTCTAAACACTGAGTTCAATAAGCTTCTCAGTATACCTTGTACTAGCATATGCATTAGCTGCTACCTAAGCTAATCCTTGGATTTATATCCATCTTTGCAATAATTTTTTTTTTTCATATTCTTCAACAAATGACGGATACAAAATTTATGCTCAGCTCTAGGGTATACTTCTTTAATAGTATCATCCAACCCCTTCTCCATGTCTGAAATGAATGAAAGAGGTTCTATGTGAGTACCAATGCTTTCTCCCAAGTTATAAAGGGAACCATAACCATGTCTACTTAGATTCAGTATCGACAATGGCAAAATCTAAAGGTAATAAATCGTTATTACTGTCAAGTGAGGTAGTTAATAAAATCATACCTAAGTGCTTGGATTTGAGGTGACATGCATCCAAACTGATAAGATGTCTACAACTATATATGAATCCATATGCATAAAACATTAAAGCTAACATAAAATCTCTGAAATGAATTATCATGGTTGTCATACGTATATGTGATATGTGAGCCAAGATTTCTGCCAATCAATTCAACTTGTACTGTCGGTACCCATTTATAATTATCATCTATAGAGCCAAATATATTGTCACTTTCTTTCTCCCTCGACCTCCACAACTTCTATAAGGAAATGAAAGACCATACAGTTTCTCTAAATTGTTATTGATATCTTTCGGAGGCATGTCTAGATTCCTTCTGGTTATCTCTTGAATCTTATTGGCAACCTATGTAGCTATGGCTAGTCTATTCTAAGCACGATTAATCCCAGGACAAGTGTGAATTCTATCAAGTCTCCTAAAAAGTTTGAGTGTCTTCACATAGGGAATCTCAAATTCTCCATTCGCAACCTTTAGAAAAACATGTAGCAATAACATGTTTCTTATCACTAGCTTTTGTCCTTACCACAAAGTTCTCTTTAATAGCAACTGATCGTAGATCATTCTTAAAACTTGTTGCATCAGGAAAAAAAGGTGCCAATAGCTATACTTTTATAACATAAAGTTGGAGCACTTGAAATACTATCAGTATGGTTAAAAGAACATTCAACCATATGTTCATAACTCACAACCTCCTTAAGATTAGAAATTGATTCATGTTCTTCTACTTCTTGTACAATAATAACTATATAATCATGCAAATTATCTTTAGACACTTTTATCAACTTAGTCTCCTTAATGTCATAATTGATATCTTTGTATTCCTTTGATGATGTATCATATATGTAATAATACATATTATATGGATGCCTGTAAGCCATGAACATATTCTAACAACCTCTACTATAAGCACAAAAAAGTGAGTTGTACTTTCTCAAATTTCACAGTCCTATATTTACCACCATCATACCTATTTCTATGTTGGTGATTGGTTTGAAACAAAATTCCTCCATACTTGATACAACATAAATATACTCTTTCTTTCCTCCATATAAATTATTTCTAGTATTGTCACCACAAGACTGTAGTATCAATGATAAAAATGTTATTTAAAATTTTATAGTCTTTTAAATGAATCATTCATCACTCACGAAATAGATCATCTTGGTACGCTTCAATAATTATTTCTAGTAAATGCATGATTTCCTTCAAATATCTATTTCAAATAATCTCCTTCATTATTGACAAACAACAAAAATTACTTATTAAAGGCATGAAAGTAAAAAAAGAAGGGTCATGCATGATCTCTAAGCTCATTACAGATATGCTTGGAATCAACGACATAGTTCACAAAGTGATTAGAGAAGTAAATAATATAATAACAAATTTCTTTGTTCATGCTAAACTAAAACAGGCAGAACTATGATACCCATCAAATAAATAAAACTCACAATTGAACTCCTCATCATGTCCTTTGTATTATTCCAAATTGATCTCCCTGTGCAGTTTAATGTTTAGAAATGACAACCTTTTGATTAAGAAAAACATCAATATATTTCTTATTGTTTCTATGATTGTCAACTCCTTATAATTATGCTTGTTTATCTAAAAAAAAATGCTACAGTAATTTATTTTTTGAATTAAACCAAAGTTCTACACTAATTTTTTATACACTTTTCAAAAAATTTTAGAAATAGCATAAAAATCCTACACCTTCCTCTAGATGGAATGGATAAGAACAATATATGTCTTTTAAGTATGTTTTCACAACAAAACCTTTCTACAATCCTTAGTTACATGAACAAAAACAACACTTCATTATATTAGGAAATGCTCTACTTAAAGCATAATAAAAACAAAAAGATTAAGACTATGATATCATGCTGGAAGGTAGCAAGCGGGAAGGAAAATGCGAGCAGACGACCGACAAAAGGAATTTGTGAAACATGGTGGCAAGGTTATTTCCCAAAAAAGGCACGAGCATGCATAGGTCATGAGATGTTTCGTGTCAAGTCTAGATTTCAGTGGGAAGAAAGACATCGTGAATTATGCAGTAGACGAAATGGTATAAATAAGATAAATTAGGAATTTGGGTGGTATAAGTGTAATATTAATATTTGTGGTGTTAGATATATAAAATGATAGTAATATAGTGACAAGTATGTAAATTTCCCCAAATTAAAATACATCCTCACCATAATTATTTATATATTTATTCTCAATTATTTATTTAATCAATAAAAAATAATTATTTGTTTATTTGAAATTTTGAGCAACTATATATAAATGATAAAATGAACATAAATAACCAATTGCATTAATAAAATACTAACAATAATTTAATTTGTAAATAATAATATACAACGCATTTAGTGATTTACATTGTTATACAAATAAAAATTACAAATTATATTTATATTATTTTATAAACACAAATTCTATTTAATTTTATTTGTACGCTCTCTAAGTCTCTAACTAAAGTTGTTGATATTGAATATCTCAGAATTAGATTTGAGATCCATCTAGAAAACTATAAAAATAGGAAAAAAAAAAACTAAAACAACTAAATATTTATAAGCCTAAAAATAATACCAAATCCCAAATGTTGAAACAGTATAATTGTAATGTAAACTAGAGCTCAAGTTAAATCTCTAAATTAGACATCAAGTACTAAAATCAATAAAATGTAAATGAGTAAAGAATATTTAGGGAGTACCATCCAAGTAGGTATTTTTTATTATCTTAGATAGCAGTATTTGTTCAATTATAATATGTGTGTCTGATCTAAAAGAACATAAAGCCACCTGGTTGCATTTATCCCAAAAGAATTCGCACATTTACTTCAGGTTTTTTCTCATCATTACTCTTTAAAAATAAATCATCAAAATAAAGCAACTAGAACCCAGCAATCACAACAACTGGTTGCATACTTGCATTTATCCCAGCAACCACAACAAAAAATAACAACTAGTTCATGCAACCACAATTGTCAATAGCAACTAGAACAACAACAACAACAACCAGTTCCAGCAACCACAACAACCAAACATATGAACCCACTCAACCCGCCAATCAGAATAGCAACCACAACAACTCGTTGCATTTATGGTTTACCCCAAAAAAAATTCATGCCTTTACATGTTAGGATGTTCCCTTTAAGTTTTCAGCAACTAAAATATATCAACAACAACATTACAACAACATAACAAGCACAAAAATTTAGAACAATAACAACAATATGTCAACAATAATAACTATTTGCAACAACAACTAAAAAACTATGCTAGTAACTAGCAAGTAAATAGAATAAATTATGCTAGCAACAACTAGCAAGTCAATAAACAGCTAACAAATAATGAACTATTATCATTATTTATGCTAGTAGCCATAAAAACTTGAATTAAGAAACAATGTTCAAAATCATTTCTTAAAGGCCAAATTTACTTCTCAAAGCCTAGAGACTGAAACAATAAGACAACATAAAAAATAGAGAACATCTTTCTTCTCAAAGGCCAACAAAACTATTTTTGTTAACCAAACTATAAGCATCTTCAATAGGATTTTGTTAAACGTTTAAGTCCATAACATTGTCTAGTTTTGTATCAAACGTAACTATAAAAAATAGACATACTTCAAACAAGCATAATAAGTAAATTAAATTGAGAGATGTATCATGTTAATTATTATATACCCTACTCTACATATAACTAGTCTTTTGCACACACACGTGCTTCCACAATATCATGTTTTTAGGCATTTCTTCATTATGAAAGTTAAATTCCACCTAGTTGGAACATCTTGGCGCAATCCCCTCTTTGAGTCCAAACAACTATGTATTGTATAGTCCAAAAACTTCTATTTCCTAGTCTATGAGCCTTCCATATATTTGATGCTCTCCTTAATCTTAGAGATAGAAACATCTATCTCCTTCATCCCTTCCTAATCTTAGAGATAATATTGTTTTCTTAGATTTTTTTATGAAATCATTTGAACTTGAGGGGTAGTTTGTTATGCAATGGTAAATTTTAAATATTCGATGTTGTGCCCATATAGTAAAAAAAAAATTAATAATCTTTTTATGGAGTCTCCAGATATTATCAATGAAATGAACGGTCAAACAAAAAAACCATCAATGTTAATAGAAGTTCAAAGATTTGAAGTTAAGCAAACTCTGCTTGTGCATCTACTCAAGCATGATTGAATGTTAGCCTTCTCTCTAATGTACATCTTCTTATAATCACTTCTAACTGTGTTTCTTGACACAACCCATAGGTCAGAGCAGAGATAATGAAGTAATGCATATACACCAATCCATTCAACACACTGAAATAATAGATCATTCATAATAATGGCAATAGTGAACAAATCATGGAATTCTAGGTGGTGAACATTAGTGTTAGCTAAGGAAATTGGTGAGCTAGAATTCGACTATAAAATTAACTACCCTATAACATGGGTGCTTCTTTTCTTACAAATTTGTAAATAACGTTTTAAGTTGCCAGTGTTATTCTTGCTATCACATTGGTAAATTGTCTCATATTTCTTGCATTTACTTCTTTGTTTACCATCATCATATACTGGTAGCATCTCATAATAACCCCATACAATTGAAGTCATCCTTCTTTTTTATTAAGAATGTTTGCTTCATCTTTTTCCATTGCATCCTCATCCCCCATATCAACATAATTAGTGTCTATTTCAATTTCATGTCCTTTATTAACACCAACATCAGCTTGTTCATGTTCAAGAAAAAGAGTAATTTCAACAACAGTGTTGGAGTCCTCCATCTAAAAAATGAAATTATATATAGTTACAAAGTATAATACACAAACACAATTGAACAACCAACATACTCACCATTATTTTTATTTTTTATAAAGTATAATACACAATGGAATAGCCAACATACAAAATTAAACAACCACAATAAAAGAACATGAATTAATGAATCCTAGTAACTTTCAAAATCATCAACACAAAATAGTCATAACCCTAAAATATTAAGAAGGTAAAGAGATACAAATAAATAAATAATATGTTCAGCCTGGAAGGTACGGCTCCATCATAGGCTGTAGGCACCAATGAGAGAAACATAGTACACGGTACAAATGTGGTCAATAATCGTGAAAAGACGAGCATGAAAAGAGTATAATAAAGAATGCTAGAAGCCTAGAATGCGAGCTAAGAGTCGAAATAGCATAAATTAGAAATCTTGAAATGGAGAAATGAGAATAGTTGAGCACTACACACCGCATGCGAGGTCATTAAAATCCTAAACTAAAAAAGATGTAGTTTATAATCGGGTCAGCATCAGGTTTCCGGGTCAACCCGAATCCAGCCTGATTTTAAAAATAGTCAGATTACTAAACCAGAACCAACCAGTATACCCAAACACCAAATTTTTTGAGTCTGGTCGGGGTCTAGTTGAGTCATGTATTAACACCCCTAGCTTCCAGTGCATTTAAAACTCAGTCAAATCAGCTGAGTTTTAAGAACAACACAAATGACTTACGATATGACTTTGAAGTTCATTAAAATTTGTATCTACATTCCTTCTTCGGCTAATCAAATAATAATATTTTTTAAAATATCTTTGTCTATAATGCTTTACATCCCTTTTGCAATTGAGTTCTGAAGATGATATTATTTTTAATTTGTGGCATGGACTTAGAATTCCTTCCTCATTCAATCATGATTTTATTTAAAATATCTATACGGAATTTAATATGCTTTATAATTAAAAGTATTTCTACTATACCATTATAGATTATTATTTTTAAACAAATTATGACATATAAGAAAGCCGATTTCCTTATAAAAAGTCAAATTCCAAGCGAGAATTGGACATTTGTATTTCTAAAGGGTCATCCAAATAATTTTTCATTCAATTTACATGTAAGAGTTAGGGCGAAATAGATATGACTCATCACATGGAGACATGAAAATCAATAAAAAAATGTATTTTAGCTGAAGTAGGAATGTAAGTGGATAATTATTTCCTTTTTTCGACGAGTGTGTTTGATAAAAAGAACCCTCCAAAGCTATCTTCATAGTCACAAATAAACAAGTTTTTAACAATTTGAGTTTTATTAAACCATAATGTAGAGATTCTATTTTTTTAGTTAATACTGAATCTCCCTTAAGAAGTTGAGAGAGGACTTTGCTACTACAAGAGGTGTCTTCAATTAAAGTTTCTTAACTAGAAAATATAGAAAGGAAAGTAATAAGGGGATGGCCTCTAAGATAGTTGGCAAAGGTTACAACTACATGAACACAACTAACATAAGCTGTTCATTTGATTGATGGCATCCCCCATATTTTAGGAAGTGGGATTGCCTTGCTCACTCATTAAGTGCAATGGAGAGAAGGGTGTTGTCCACATTGTGATAAAACCTCCAAACACTTCTCATTCATGAACTATGTCATCTCTTAATAACCCTTCTAGGAAGCTCACTCATATGATCTAAAGTATCATTTCATTGGTGCATGAATGAGGCCTTACTAATGAGTGTGCTAGTATATTGAGAGGATTACTCCCTTGATAGTGCTAGTATTTTGTATTATTTAATATTGTCTTTCTTTGAGGGTTCCAATCACCACCTTAGGTGGCAACCTAAGAGATGGCATCGATCGTGGGCTACCATCATTGTGATTTTACTATCCATTAAGGGAAAGTCAGTCTGAGGTCAACTTCTTATAATTATATAAAAATAAATGGGTTGATATTATTTTAGCTAGTCGTATAACAGAAGAGTTGTCATACTCCAAAATCTAATTAGGAGACTTATCACACCCCAAAATTTAATTTGGAAGAATTATCATATTAAAAATTATTCTTATAAAAAAGTGTATTTCTTTTTATACATTTATATTACAAAGGTTTTTTTTTTTAATTTTTAAATATATTTAATATTAGTATATCTACATCTACATATATAAAAGATTATTTGAGTTTTTTAACCAACTTTATATTGAGTGTTAATATGAGTTTGTTCACAAGTCTTATTTGAGATAACTATGCATTCTTTTTCATAAATTTTATTTATTATATAATTTATATTATGTTTAAATTATTTATATTTATTATATCATAATTATTGATATATCATCAAAAGTTTATCTAGACCGGGCACGAATCTCAATGCAAAATCAAGTTGGAAACTTCCGAAATTAAAATTGGGACCATCCCAACTCCGATTTCAGCAAACTTATAGTCAAAATGAGTGTCTCGAAAATACGAACCCAACGACACCAAATTCGACTCAATCCGAGCCCAAATGAGTTCAAATCGAGGGTCTGAAGCTCTGTTGGAAGGTTCAAACCACTATTTGGGTTACCAAACGGTTTCTAAACATGACAAACTTATAGTCGAATCGAGCGGCTCGATGAGACGAATCCAACGAGCCCAAGATCATTGAATTCCAACATCACTAAGACATTCAAATGTCCATCAAACGGTTCATGATCAAGGGATTCAACATCAGCCATCCATCAAACCACTCCCCCATTTACCCTTGATCTCTCACCTATTTACGGGCCATGCCACTCTAAAAATCTATAAATAGACCCCTCATTTCTCTTGAGAGGGGGACCGAAGAAAGAAGAGAAGAAGAGAAGAGAAGGAAGAAGCTCCTCCTCGACCACCGCCAGAGTTTCGCCGGACCACCGCCAGACCTTCGTTGGACCACCACTTGAGGCCCTCACCTCCGTCAGACCACCGCCTGACATCGTTGCCCCACCGGACCACCTCTGGAGGCCCTCACCTCTGCCGGACCACCACTTGAGGCCCTCACCTCCATCGGACCTCCACTTGAGGCCCTCGCCTTCCTCGACCACCGCCGAACTTCCACCAGACCACCACTTGAGGTCCTCACTTTCCCGGACCACCACTTGATGCTGTTGCTCCGCCAGACCATCACTTGTGGCCCGGACTTCCACCAGACCACCTGAGACCCGAACTTCTGTCGGACCACCACTTAAGGCTATGTGCTCCACCAGAACATCATGTGAGGCCCAAACTTTTGCCGGACCACTACTTGAGGCCTTGAGCTCCACCAGGCCACCACTTGATGCCCAGAGTTCTCCCAGAATACTACTGGCCTCCATCATTAGACAAAGGCCTTTCTAACCCGGGAGGCGGTGCCCGCAAGCAACGGCGGTTGGCCGGTTCGGCCGTCCAATCTTGTCCGGGCCCTATTTTTGGCCCGGACGGTCCAAATTTGATGTTTTTGGGGTCTCCGGACACGTTTTTCAACATTCTGGACTCAATTTTGATACTTACAAAGCTCAACTGGGTATCTATGATCAAGTTTGAGCAAGATTTTAATTTTTTGAACATAATTTATGCTATTCGGCCAATGTGAAATGTCGGCAAATATATTTTCGGACTCTTGGAGCTTCGACGTCCGAAAATAGGGGGGCAATTGATATATCATCAAAAAATTATCTTGATCGGGCACGAATCTCGATGCAAAATCAAGTTGGAAACTTCCAAAATTAAAATTGGGACCATCTGAACTCCGATTTTAGCAAACTTATAGTCGAACTAAGCGTATAGGAAATACGAACCCAACGACACCAAATTCGACTCAATCCAAGCCCAAATGTGTTCAAATCAAGGGCCCAAAGCTCTGTTGGAAGGTTCAAACTACTATTTGGGTTACCAAACGGTTTCCAAACATGACAAGATTATAGTCGAATCGAGCGGCTCGACGAGACAAATCCAACGAGCCTAAGATCATTGAATTCTGACATCACTAAGACATTCAAATGTCCATCAAAAAGTTCATGATCAAGGGATTCAACATCAGCCGTCCATCAAACCACTCCTCATTTACCCTTGATCTCTCCCTATTTACGGGTCATGCCACTCTAAAAATCTATAAATAGACCCCTCATTTCTCTTGAGAGGGGGATCGAAGCAAGAAGAGAAGAAGAGAAGAGAAGGAAGAAGCTCCTCCTCAACCACCGCCGGAGTTTCTCCGTACCACCGTCGGACCTTCGCCGGACCACCACTTGAGGCCCTCACTTCTGTCGGACCACCGCCTGCCGTCGTTGCCCCGCCGGACCACAACTGGAGGCCCTCAGCTCCACCGGACCACCTCTTGAGGCTCTCACCTCCGCCGAACCTCCACTTGAGGCCCTCGCCTTCCTCGACCACTGCCGGACTTCTGCCGGACCACCACTTGAGGCCCTCACCTTCGCCGGACAACCACTTGACGTCGTTGCTCCGCCGGACTATCACTTGAGACTCGGACTTCCACCAGACCACCACCTGAGGCCCGGACTTTTGCCGGACCACCACTTCAGGCCCTGTGCTCCACCAGAACATCATCTGAGGCCCAAACTTCCACCAAACCACTACTTGAGGCCTTGAGCTCCACCAGGCCACCACTTGATGCCCAGAGTTCTCCCAGAATACTTGTGGCCTCCATATAAACCTAGACAACAATCTTTCTGACCCTAGTTTCCTACAACCTACGGTTCTTCTGACCTCTGTCACATACTATGGTCCATCCGACCTCCATCACTAGACAACTGTCTTTCTGGCCGTGATCTCCTGCCGACTACGGTCCTTCTGACCTCCGTCACCTACTATGGTCTATCCGACCTCCATCATTAGACAACGGTCTATTCTGACCCTGATCTCCTGCCGGCTACGGTCCTTCTGACCTCCGTCACCACCTACTATGGTCCATCCAACCTCCATCACTAGACAATGGTCTTTCTGACCCCGATCTCTTGCCGACTATGGTCCTTCCGACCTCCGTCGCCTAATATGGTCCTTCCGACCTCGATCACCAGACAACAATCTTTCCGTCCTCCATCCTATCGACTATGGTCGTGCCGACACAACAAACACATCTATTATAACTCCCACCATGTAATGCGCTCTATATGACATACATTTGTAACATCAAGCCAAGGCCTTCTCTCTAAGAAGGGCCTTATTTGTAATCGACTGCAAATACTAGTGGATTCATTCAAACTGGGCCAGGCCTCATGATTTTTCCCACTTTTTTATGGGTTTCCACGTAAAAACTCTGGTGTCTCGTACAATGCTAAGATGTTAAACTATATATGTCTCTACCGTCGCGAATACTCCAGGATACAACAATTATAATCTTGAATCTCTACTTCTTTCGATGATTTTTAAAATCTTTATAATATATTTAATATGAACATTACAAGTTGCTAACGGTTTAAACCGGTTCTCATTTGAGATCGTTATTATGTTTTCATTAATTTAATACATAACAGTATTGGTGGCCATTATTATATGATCTAGGAAACTTATTATGGGATTTCCATGAATTTATAATTTATGTTCATTATTTAATGCTACAGTAAATATATTCCATCTTGATAAATGGCCAATATTCATTATTCTTCATAACTTTACAATCAAGAATACTAACATATTTTATGTTTAAATATCTTAATAAATTTCATTCAAATTACCTAAAGAATATTAATATAACAAATTCACAAGGAATTGTTCATAGCTCCCCAACAAATTAAACTCCTAAACTCCCAAATTTTAATATACTTTAATTATATTTTATATTAATATTTTTCAAGTTCCAGAGTCGAGCAAAGGTTAGCTCAAATTTGACTCATTAGCACTTTAAACTTGACTTACGAGCTATTTATCAAATAGAGCCGAGGTTAGCTCAAACTTGACTTGTTAGCTCTTTGAGCTCGACTTACGAGATATTTATCAAGATGAGTTGAGGCTAGCTCAAGTTTAGCTCGTTAGCTTTTCAAACAGACTCTTGAGTAAGCTTGACTCACTTACACCCCCGACTGCCACAATTATAAAAAATATATTTTTAATATATATAGTTTATTTCTTATAAATAAAAATAAATAGTAAAAAAATAAAAATGATCTCTAAATATAGAAGTCATTTTTTTATTCCCAATAGCATTCCATTTATTTGTCTCATGTACCTTTGTAGCACTCAGCCTTTATACCCACCCAATACCCAACTACTCCTCTTTCTCTCTTTATCTCTGTCTCTCTCTCCCTCTCTGCTCGCAGACTCGCAGAGATGTCTCCGAGCGTCGGTGCCGACCATCTGCAAATAACCCAGAACGAGAAATTCTACTCGAGGGTCCTCTCCAAGGAAAACTCGGCCAAAAACCCCTCCTTCCGAGTCTACTACGGCGTCGCCTCCGGCTCTGTCCCCTTCCTCTGGGAATCCCAACCAGGCACCCCTAAACACCCCATGGCCGACTCCACACTCCCCCCTCTCACCCCTCCTCCTTCCTACTACACCTCCTCCAATAAAAAGACGAACTTTATAAAATCCCATAAGCAAAACCTCTTCCAAGCCATGCTCCCACGGCTCAGAAAGCCTCACACTCCTCCGCCGCAGCCACCTCCGCCGTCAGCTTCTTCCTCTTCAGCATCTCACCGAAGATATCGGTCTTCGTCAAGCACTATATCTTCTTTCTCGTCTAACTCGAGGGTCGACGAAGAAGAGCACGAAGAGGGGCTTTCGCCTACTTCGACGCTCTGCTTCGGAGAGCGGCGAGGCTGCTTCTACATGGCCGGCATGAAAAATGCTTTGCTTTCGATTGTTGGGAATGGATCATCTGCGTGAGATGTTTGGGTCAGTTTGTGATGATTTTAATTCTTCTGTTTGATCTATTTAGAGGCTTCAAAATCGTAATTAACTAAGTGCTTGAAATAATTTATATTTCGCTATGTGGAAGACCGTTTGGTGTTTATGTACTGCTACTACCTCGCCCTGTTATCAAATGATAATTGCCGGCTTCTCACACTTAGCTCATCAATCAATCAAGCTTTCTGATGTACAATAAGTGAATAAAATTTGGAGCTTTTTTCCTTGTCCAAACCAATTATGTTGTGTGAGATTTGAGAGAAATTATTCTAGGGGATCATCGGATCATCCAGAGGCGAATCAGAATCCGGCACATCATTCAGTACACAGTCGAGATACACAGCAAAAAGGTAATGTGATATGTTCTGATTCGCCTTTGAATATTGTCTGGCGACCGCACAAAATAATTTCTCAAGATTTGATGATATGAATCTCTTAGGACTTTGGGCTTTATTTGGTACTATTTTTTAAAGAAATTTTAAGTATAAAAATTTTTAGTACAAAAATTTTTTGTACTTAAAATTTAATTTTTAGAGAAAAGTCATCCCAAAATGTTTTTTTTTTTCTTTTTTTTGAAAATAATGTTTGAAGGATTTGAGATTTTGTGTTAGAATGCGTTGAGTAGAATTGATATTGTCAAGTGGTGAATGGCGTCAGCATGTTCTTCTTCAGTAGTTAATGTTCTATGATGTTGCTTGAAATCTCTGTTACTTTCTCTCTCCTTCGGTACAAGTGGGGGCCACGTGTTGGCCTGCTTGGAAAATCTAAAACACGAGAGCTATGTACTAAAAACACATGCGTCAAATTTACTTTGTATAATAGTAAATGGATGAATTATTGTGTGTGGATATAGTTCAATGAAAATATGTCATGTCACCCGCTACTAAGTACTACGGCTCGCTAATGCTTTGTATCAAACTTGGTACTGGATGACGTGACCGCACCTGATTCGACTTTGGACGATAAGCTATATCCGGTGTCCGCACAGAATAATCTATCTAGTAAATGAGCCTAATCTTTAGTCGAATTTTATTTGAGCTCGAGCTAAAATCTTGAAATCATCTTGATGTGGGTTTGTCAGCATCGGTGGGAGCTTATTGGAGATGACATTGATGAAAATGGACAGGAGAAGTGAGGATAACGATCATCCGACTTGTAACATGAGCTTGCTAGAGAAAGCTTTGCTATAACCAATCAAGAAATCTTCACGGGAGTTTGCTGGAGAAGTCATTGATGGGACCAACATAATTTGAAGAAGGAGATGATTCCTCAAATGGGACTAGCAGCCGATTTAAATTAGACGAGTATTGCCAAATCTGAACTCAAGCTTGTATGATATATGAGTTGCAACCTGAGCATAAGATCTATCTCGCAATTAGATAAGATCAACTCACGAGTTCAATAATGAGTCGAGTTTGTAGATTAGTTTTATCTCCTCTAGTTATCATGATACATGAGAAGATCTTAATCTACAAAATATTTATGAGAAAAGTTAGTTGGAGGGGATCATTGAATGGTACATTAGAACCTAAGAAATTTAATGTCAACCTAACCAAGACTTTGTGCTTGGATCTCTGTGTGTCCATGCAACTGTATGCGCAAGAGTGGAATTCGAATGGCCGAGAAAATTAATTGGATAGAAAGCATATAAGGTCAACCAAATTTTGAGTGACCTGCCTTCTAGATGAATTGTTTATGGAATTAAAATTATTCAATAAAATAAGTAATTAAAGGTGCAAAGAAGTAATAGAATGTAAAATAATGTGGGGTTACAAAGCTCTTTTTGGTCTGTTGGTTGGGTGTTTTTATTATCAACTAAGAAATCTTGAGTTTGAGTCAGACGTATATGTTGTGTGTGTGAATCCGGATGCTATCCTTTAATTCTCACAAAAAAAAAAGGTGGTGGTTTGAGAAAGGGAAAATGTTGGTCGTCGCTAGGATGGCACCATGTTACATCGAAAAGAAATGGAAAGTTTTTGGATCTAGACAGTTTCAAAGTGAATCATATTTGGTCCCTCGTAAAATTCAAGAAAAAAAACTTTGAAATATATGTTCAATTTATGTTCACTGACTATATATTTCTTCTGTACGAGCAAGATACTATCATCCTCTAATATAATAAAATCTACTCAATGTTAATTTATTTTAAGATTGATATGTTACAAAAAATCACATTGATCAAGCATGAATCTCGATGCAAACACAAGTTCAAAACTTCTAAATTAAAATTCGGCACCATCCAAACTCCAATTTTAGCAAGCTTATACTCAAATTGATAATCTTGAGGAGATGAACTCAACGACACCAAAATCAATCCAATTTAAGCCCAAATGAGCTCAAATCAAATGATCAAAGTCAAATGGAAAGTTTTAAAACATTAATTAGATGATCAAATGATATCCAAATATGACACGCTTATAGTCGAATCTAGTGACTAGATAAGACAAATCCAACGAGCCCAAGATCACTCAACTCTAACATCATTAAACCACTCAAATGCTAAATAACTTCTTCATAATCAAGGGAACTAATATCAGCCGTTTGATTGAACACTCCCAACATGCCCTTGATTTTCTCATAATTACTAGTCATCCCACTCCCAAAAAACTATAAATAGCACTCAATTCTTAACATGATGAGGGAGGAGAAGAGGAGAAAGCTTAAGAGCTATCTTGCACTCTCCATCCAACACTGTCACTACCAGAGTTCTTGCCGACCTCCGTAGCCTGCCAACAACGATTTTTTCAACCACAGTCACCCGTCGACTATGTTCCATCTAACCATTGTCGTTCGCCAACTACGACCACTCTAACCACCATTGTCCGTTGACTATGATCCATCTGACCACCGTCACCTGCCAACTAAAATCTGTATAACCACTGTCGCCTACCAACTATGATCCATCCAACCACCATTGCCCGTCAACTATGATCTCTCTGACCACCTTTACCCGCCAACTACGGTCCTTCTAACCTCCATAGCCTATAAACTACGATCCTTCTGATTTAAAAAAAACGCCAACACTCTCTTAAGAACAACTGTCATGTTGTAAAATGCTATATATAATGTGCACTTGCTACATTGAGCCAGCACCCTCCTCATAGAAAGGGTATTATCTATAATCAACCATCAATATAGTAGATTCATTCAAACTAGGCCAGACCCCTTGGTTTTTTTCATTTTTAGAGTTTTTCACATAAAAATCTTGGTATCTCTTATGAATGTTGCACCCCTATTCTAATCTGTTTTTGTGCAGGATCTTCGTATAAAATTAAAACACTAAACTCTACATCTCTTTACCGTTGGGAATATTCCAGGACACAACAAAGATAATTAATTTTATATATGATATTACTCTTTTAATACCCCACTATGATAGATCTGTTTATCTCAGAACTCTCTTTTCAAAGAGAGGAAATTGATCCACATTGATAGGATATTATCTTCATTTCTTAAGAGTTCAAATAAGAGGGTACACATGGACAAATTATTTATACTCATGTGAGTCAAGCTATTTAAATCAATAATATGGAATGTGTTGATCATCAATAAAAACTTGAATAATGGCTACCACTATTGAACCACTAGTGGTTGTCTGTGCCATCTTAAATTCGAGTAGACCAATTGATTCATCCCAACTTTAGCACCATTTTTATCTTACTTGTTCATCAAAAGTTGCTATCACCATCATCAACGATTAATAACTTTCAAAAAAAAAAAAAAAGGGTTGAAAACCTCATTATAAAACTCATAAATAAGCCCTCTTGCTATTCATTTGGTGGGAAATTTAACCCAAGTTTTAAATGCAATCTTGATCCTCTTAGAAATACTAAGAATTCACTTCATCCTTTAAAAGCTTGCACCATAAATACCTCGACATACATATCCACCATGAACTTGCACAACAAATAGTTCCAAGAACACTGTGACACATTACTATCATCTATGTCTCTTTTAAAACTGTGTCATAGCTATGTTTGGGCACATCATGACACTCATTTGTTGCCTATTCCACTTAAGAATTTAGACCCCAATAGTGCATGGATATGCCACAACCCTCACCCTCATCTAACAATCACAACATAAAAGAAACCTTTCTTCATAAGCAATTAATTTTTTTCTTCATTAAACCATCTAAATGGACTTGACAACATGTAGACTGGATTTCTTATGTCAGGAGGAAGAAAGAGTAAAATGAATAGGATGTTTGCATTAAACTTAGCACTAGCAAGTAGCAAGAGCAAGTGGGCTTCTCATTCCTTTTTATATTAAATAAAAAGTATACTGATCAAAATGATTACACTGATAAAAAAATGCTTCAGCATAAAAAGAGTGGCTTCATCATTGCTCTCTTACAAGTAAATAGTAAGTGATGGAGACAACTCTGCATTTCATCAAAGCCAGAAAATGCCTTCGAAGTACTTAGAAATTGCTGATTGAAGCAGTAATGCAGACGCAGGTGGTGTTAATGGGCGAGACAAACTCATTTTCGAAATTAATAGGGCGAGCAGAATCAATGAATGGGCGGGTCACAATAATGGTGGGCCAAACCATCTATTTCACCGTCTGAAATGGGCTCAGCCATCTACTGCAAACCGGTAGGATGGGTACCACTAACAATTAATTTCTTTTTTTTGCATTTATTCTACATTCATTTCAGAGGCTTTGGAATAGACTGTAGAGTATAAACTCGAGGCTCTTATTTCGCTCATCAAAAGCTTCTCACCTAATTTGTTGAAGGAGATAGAGAGAGAGTAGAGAGAGAAAGGGAGAGAGAGTTAGAGAGGGGGAAGTGGGCAGGTGGAGTATTTATTAATAAGAGCACTGGAGGAGCTGTTTTGCTTCTCAGAGATGAGTGGTGGCAGCTCTCTTGTAACTTGTGAAACCAGGGGGTTAGATGAAAATTATGATAGATGCTTTTTTAATATATATGTAAATATGAATTGAAATTTATTGTAAATTTTGAAAATAGGAGGATTAATTATATAAATTATAAAAAGTTTAAGGATATGTATAAAATTATTTTTTAAATAATTATATGATGCATGAAATGCAAATTGATGTAACAATTTCCAAATAAGATGATGATTTGCTTCCTATATATTAACATTTATTAATTATATGTAATATTAATAAGAGATACAAGTGCCATAAGATTTCGCATGTCTCCTGTTGGATTTTTTTTTTAAAAAAAATTCATATATTTTAACATGAAAATTTCAAGATGATGTAGGGACCAAATAAAGTATTTCATTATCTGTTAGATGAAAATTTCAATATTTTAGTTTGTGAAAACAAATCTTCATACATTTTTAAAAAATGTCATATCACAAGACAAAATCAATTCGTAAACTTTCTTATTGTTTCTTAAATCTCAGCTTTTTAGCATAAAAATTTTATTTTTTTACTTAAAAACAACTTTAAGAAGTAGTTAAAAAGTCATCTCAAACGAAACCTAAGATGACATCCATAGAATTGTGTATCAGGTAAGCAGTAAAATACTGTCATCATCATCAAGATTATCTGCTTAATGTCAATTATGTTCTAAGCAAATCTGTGTGCGAAATCAAGTCAAGAGAATAAGAATCGTTGTTGACTACTTTAGCCTTGTAACGAGAAAACCATAATTTACGTTGAGGTTATGACATCATATTACAGAAGTAACAGCAAATATTATAACAACAACACAATCGTTGCAAGGTCCCAAGGCTGGATGAAAAAAATAGAAGATTGTATATTGAATTCAACTTAAGGAACAATTATTACATCCTCCGACCGGACCTAGAGGAACGTCCGATCGGAGGCCAAATCGCGCCAAAAAACGAGAAATGCCGAGCAAATACCGAGCAATACAAAACAATAATGAGGAATACCATCACATGAAGACCCAATACCGAGTTATACCGAGATATACCGAGTTATACAAAAATTGTATCGAGTTTTTCCTAAGAAAAACTCAGTACAACTCGGTATTGTTCCGTATAACTCGGTATTGGCCTTCACAAAGCGGTATTCCTCGTTATTATCAAATAATACCTAGCAATACCAAGCAAATACCGAGTTTTTTGACGGGATTTTGCCTCCGACCGGACGTTCCTCTATGTCCTTACACCGGACCTAATAAAAGTTCCAACTTAAGACATCTCGAATGAGGACAAATTGCTGAACCGACAGCCCCGGGCCCTTGATTTACACTCCCCCCAACACATTAAATACTGGTAGTATTTGAACCACACCTGATTAGTTCTGAGTTATTTCCTGAATATTGTACATTGCAACCAGTATTTTCAGGTTCTTCGTAAAGTATAATCTATTAGTTGTTTCTTTCCAACTATTATTTCCCAATTTCATTGCAAAATATATTAATAAGCGTGGTACATTGACTGGAATTACTAGCATCTCTACCAATGTGGAAATTAACGGTAAATAAAAGATAGCCACCAATAATACTAAAAAATTCAGAATCATACCTTGTTAGCATACCTTGATGAGTCGGTGCTTGGAATTTATCAAATAAATTTCCATTATGGCTGAATATTCAGAAGGTGATCGCTTGAAATACTTGCATCAGCTTTTACAGAGCTCATTTTCAAATAATGCTGAATTATCTAAGCTTTTCTTTTTGGACTTTAAAAGATCTTGTTCCCATATTTTCCAAGCCTTCCTGACTTCGTCTAACTCTTCATCAGAAATAGCCACGCCATTTTCCAAGTTCTGTATCCATTCTGTCCACGGCAAATTTTTTGGATCTATGAATTTCGACAATTGAGGAAGCAAAACTGATTGATAGAACTCTTCAACGCCCTTCTGGATTTCTTCTGATTCTGCCATCTTTATCATTTCAGGACGACTATTTCCTGGACGCTTTCTAGAAGAAAACCGGTTATTTTGAAGAATGAGAACTTCAGAGGGAGCAATGGGGAGAATGATGCGTGCAAACTTTGCTAGAGACAAATCTATAATATCTCGAGGAAGTAAACTTTGCTTTACTGCAACTGCAGTTCCAACCATTTTTCGGATCTGTAAAAATAAAAAAGGAGAGCTAATATATTATGAACAAGTGAAAAAAAATCATTAATAGAATTTTCAGTATTTCAAAAACTAAGGAAAGCATACAAATCAAAATGCAGCCAAGGACGTCCCAACAATCGCCTCAACTCCAAGCCCACAAAATTAGCACTTGAGAATACTTTATCATTATTTTCCCCATTCCCACAAGTTAGACAATTACTTGACTATATGTTTCTGATCAAATGATTGAGAGGATTATATAAATTCCGTGGTAGTGAATAACAGCAGTTAAAAAAAAAAGAAAAAAAATCTTCAAAGGGAATCTGCGTCTAAATCCAAACTAACCATATTCATGCTAAAAAAGAGTCGGGGATTCTTTCAATGCGCGGTGACATAGATTATGCCGAAGTATGAATCTATCCACAAGCTAAAAACAGATATAAAAACAAACATAAAAAACGTTGAATATGTAAGATAACAAGGTGGAAATAAGTATATCCTTCTATGATACAAATTGTTAAAATAAGAACAAAAGAACCAGTTTGGATTTCAAAAAATAAGTGCTTTCAAAAAGTACGGAAATGTAGTGTCAAGTGCTTACTTGATGCAACATGAAAGATTCTCCATGAATTGACACTTCAACATAATTCAGTCCATATAATGTCTCCAACTTTCCACACGAGCATCTAAATATTTTTCTAAAATGCGATGAACTCAATCTGTCCATCTCATCAGGTTTATAAAGCCATCTAGCTTTTAAAGCAGGATTACTAATCGGGCTTCTCACGTCAATTCTTCCAGGTTCATAACAGTCACAATCATCCTCACCAAGGTCAACATTGTCTGAAATATCTTGTTGTTCTGCAGACTCACAATCAGTTTCCTGAATTAGCAAATCCAATTTAGCTTCAGGTGACCATGTTTGCCTGTTTTTATTGTGTTTTCCAGGAAGAGGTTTCCGATATTTGGACCGATATGTAAAATTATGATAAGGATGTTCCCCCTGCAGGGATGAAACAACAGTAGAGATAGTGAGTTTATCAGTCTTGACAATAGAAAGGCAGGTTAAACTTGCTTATTTAACAAGATTGCCTGAGCACCATAGACCATTTGAATTCATTAATTTATTTATAATGTTTTAATTAAGAGATAATTACATATGGCCAGCAGTATCAATTTCATAATAATTCACTAATCACAGTCAAAATTAATGCAGAGGAAATTCAAACGATATGACAAAAAGAAAGTTACTAGAGTTCAGTCAATTTATAGCTCACAATGCTTAAAGCATGCAGTAACATTCTCCACCATTTCCTAAAGCATCATAAGTTGTTTCATACCCATGATCGTCTTCTCAGGTGTTTTAGCAAGTAGCGACCAAGATCATGATGATGGTCATCCCTCTCAGGAGCCCTCAAAGAACTCGCCCAAAATCAAAGAGGAATTCAGCCAAGGAAAATGACGGGCGTCACTCCCCCACATCTGCCAGACAGATCGCCTTATGCTGGGTGATTAGGAAATTCATATGCACAAATACCACTGCTTTCCTTTAATGATTAGGCGACCTCGAGCTCCCTACACCATTCGTCGACCAGATCAAACAGCTCTTCATCTACGAGTTGATCCCCTTTCGGGACTCCGCCCTATGCCTACTTGCCCATCCTAAACATGCCCGACACAGACAACTCACCGAACAATTCACATTACCCTTCTGCAAACAACCAAGAGACAGCAAGTGTCCTAGAATAGTGTGCAATATTATATGGACATTTTATGTAGTATGTATTTTTATTTTTTTCTATATAGCCTTTCATGTAACCCTCAAAACCCTATAAAACAAGAAAGAGAGAGAGAGGATGATACAAACCAAGAGCTCACACGTTCGGTATTTCTTTGCCTTTCTCCGAAGTACTTCACACATGAACTCAACTCACCAAAAGAAGAGAAGCATAAAAACCAGAAATTTCATATCAAAATATTCATCATCCTTACAAGAGAACAATGGACCATATATATAGGCACCAAAACATTAAAGGAATAAAAGACAAGAAGGCCCTTGGCCAAACAACACAAAAGCTTCCTCAAGAGGGTAAAAGTATAATAAAATAAATAACACCACATAAATCTCCTATAACATATGAAAACTAAAAATATAAAGACTCAATCAAGGCCGTAGATCTCCAGCATCTACGGTGATAAACCCTTCAAGCTCTGATGTCCCCATCATTCTCCCAGAGTGGGAGAAAACTCGACCCTATTGAGTCAACTGTATGTGAACTCTCGTATCGCTCCAACACATCCGGGTCGATCCTCTGCACTCCTCACACTCAAGCCATGTATCTTCGATCTCTGACTTATCCTTCCACCTAACCAAATATCTTCTTCTTCCTTCATCCTTAGTAGAAATAATTTCATCATTCAAAACTATATCAATTTTATCAGCTTGGGGTGAATTGGGTAATTTGGATAGTGGAGGTAGGCTAGGGAGCTCACTGGGTGGGTTCACACAAGGCTCAACAAATGAGTTGGGTGGGTTAAAATCAAGTCCCTCATAGGCGATTAGATCCTCTATATTAAAGGAGGGACTTATGCCAAGATCTTAAGGAAGGTCCACCACAAAAGCATTGTCATTAATTTTCTTCACCACTCTAAAAGGACCAGCACTCTTAGCATGTAGTTTCCTAATAATCCCTTTTAGGAACTATTCCGGACGAATCCGAACCATCACATAATCACCTACTCCAAAAGTTCTGAATCACTTCTTAATGTCAACCTGAAGTTTGTAAGTTACATTGCTTTGATTTATCCTAGTTAAAATCTCTTTATGCAAATCATGCAAATGAGATGCAAATGATGATACAGAATCACTAACTCTAGACCTAGGGCTCATGGGAATCAAATATATAGGTTGCCTAGGTTTGAAACCATAGACTATCTCAGCTGGACTCAGACCCGTCAGACAGTTCATCGAGTTATTGTAGACAAATTCAGCAATAGGAAGTTTGGAATTCCAATCTCTAACATGCTCACCAACTAGGGTCCTCAAAAGATTTCCTAAACTGCTATTGACCAGTTCAGTTTGGCCATCAGTCAGAGAGTGAAAAGCTGTGGAGAATTGAAGTTTTGTACTCATTTTCAGCCATAAGGTTTTCCAGAAATAACTTGTGAATTTAACATCCCTATGAGACACGACGGTTTTGGGTAACCCATGTAGTCTACCACCTCATTGAAATAAAGCTTAGCAACAACTGAGGCATCAGATGTCCTAGAATAAGGTAAGAAGTGAGCCATCTTAGAGAATCTGTCAACTACAACAAATGACATCATTCCTACGAATAGTCTTTGGCAGGCCTACGATAAAATCGATACTGACATCCTGCCAAGGACAACTAGGGACGGGTAAAGTTGTATACATGCCAGTGTTTTGATTCCTTTGCTTGGCTAGTTGGCAGGTGTGACACCTACTGACTAACCTAGCAATATCTCTCTACAGGCTAGGTTAGAAGAAACAATACTCAACATCCTCTATGGTCTTATCACGGCCAAAGTAGCCAACAAGACCCCGCATGATGCTCCCAAACCAAAAATTCCCCAAGGGATGTGCACGGGATGCAAAGCTTCTGGGATCTAAATAGATACCCATCCTCAATGTGATAATCATTAAAAATGTACTTAGGGCCTGAGGAGAGAATGGAGTAAATCTCCTTAAAGTTAGGACACTCTAAATATTCTTCCTTTAACTACTCAAATACAGTGACTTTTGCCCTCATCTCGACAGTAGTCATCATACGACGACTAAGAGCATCAGCAGCTTTGTTCTCAACTTCAACCTTATGCCTAAGAGTACAGGTGTATTCTTGGAGGAATTCAACCCATCTGCCATGGCAGGCATTTAGCTTATTCCGGGAGTTTATGTAACGAAGATCTTCATGATCAGAGAAGATGATGAACTCTTGCAGGATCAAATAGTGTCGCCAATATCTCAGGGACTGAACCACAACATAAACTCCTTGTCATATGTGGAGTATCGCTGGCAAATTTCATTCAATTTCTAACTAAAATATGCCACAGGATGACCCTCTTGGGATTGGACCCCTCCAATACCAACTCCCGAAGCATCACATGACACTTCAAAGACTTTGAAAAAGTCAGGAAGTCTCAACACAGAGGCTTCAAACATCTTGTTTGATCTCATCAAAAGCTCTGGTGGCAGCCACAGACCACTGAAATTCTCCTTTCTTCAGACAATCAATGATGAGGGAGACAATGGAGCTGAAGTTCCTAATGAACCTTATGTAAAAAGTAGCTAAGCCATGGAAGCTCCCAACTTCTTGAATGTTCCTGGGAACAAGCCATTCAGCTATGGCTTTCACCTTCTTGGGGTCAGCAAAGACCACATGGGCTGAAACTATGAAGCCCAAAAACACAACTTGGTCAGTGAGGAAGATGCACTTCTTAGGATTATCATATAACTATTCTTTCCTCAGAACCTCAAATACCTAGCTGAGATGGTCTAAGTGCTGGTCTACAAAGCAACTATAGATAAGAATGACATTGAAATAGACGACAAGAAACTTACCCAAGAAGGGTTTCATCACCTGGGTCATGATTCTCATGAAAGTACTCGGGGCATTACTCAACCCTAATGGCATGACCAACCACTCATAGAAATAATCCTTAATCTTGAAAGCTGTCTTCCACTCATCCCCAAGACGAATCCTAATCTGGTGGTATCCACTCTTAAGATCGATTTTGAGAATAGAGTGGCTCCAGACATCATATCCAACATGTTATCTAGTTTAGGGATAGAGAAACGATACTTGACAGTGATTTTGTTGATAGAACAGCTATCAACACACATCATCCATGTACCATCCTTCTTGGGGGTAAGAAGGGATGGTACAGCACAAAGACTCAGACTCTCCTTATTGAAACCCCATTGTAGAAGTTCATCCACCTGTCTCTTGAGCTCAGCATGCTCAGTGGGATTCATACGGTAATGAGGCTAATTAGGGAGGGAAGCATCAGGGACAAGGTCAATGGCATGTTGTATATCCCTCAAAGGAGGCAACTGGTTAGGAAGGTCCTTAGAAAAAATATCAGAAAAGTCCAGAAGGATGGGCTGGACCTCCTGAGGAATGGGCCTCTCATGCTCCTCAGCAACCTCACGACCCACTAAAGCATAAAGGGGTGCACTTTGGGCTACATAGGAATCAATAATCTTGGTAGATACTAGGTTGAGCCCTTTACTAGATTTCATATGATTGGATTTAGGTTCATCCTTAAACTTTGGCTGACTAGGCAAGAGCTTGATCTCCTTGCCACCATGTTCAAAGACATTGTTATCAAAAAGCCAGGGGCGGCCCAAGATAACGTGACCCACATCCATAACGAGGATATCACACCAAACATTCTCTTTATAATCAGAAAAGGAGATGGGTATGAGGCTTCGTTCCCTCACCTTCAAGGCATTAAAGTTGACCCAAGCTACCTGGACTGGGTGGGAACAATAGAAAAGGCAAGGCGGGTCACCAAGCTAAAGGAGAGAGCATTGATGCAACTGCCACTATCAATGATGAGTTCGCAATTTTTATCTTTCAATTTGGTGTAGGTGTGAAAAATGGAAGTACTACGCTAGTCATCAACAAATCGAGGGTGTGACAGTGCACATCTCACCACACATAGGGGTGTGGGGTCCCATTTCTAGATGCCACGAATGACATCAGTATCATCCTCATCCTCATCAAAGAATTCACCATCAACATCTATTTGGTGAATGAGGTTAGCCGCAGGCTCAAGGTCTTCCATAGACACTTCTTCAATAATGGAGACCTTATAAGGGCTAAAGCACTGCGTGGCGATATGGCCATATCCATGGCACCTGAAGCACTTAGTCCCAGGGTGGGATTTAGGTGACTCCACCATGGGAGACTTGCCCTTCAGATTAGGCCGAGTCTAGGGTGTGTTAGAAGGTAGTCGATTGGGATGGCTAGGAGTCAGTCTAGGAGAAGAAACATGTAGTGTTGATCCACCAGGAGGCCTAAATGGGGGTCTAGACTCATTGTGACGAACAATGTGGTTTGGTCTAGATTCTTCCAGATCCAAGACTATGTTATAGTCACTCTCTAGGTGGTGATGTTTCTGGCAAATAATTCGTTGCGGACATCTTCGTGCAACCCTGCACAAAACATGGATAGGATCTGTGCATGAGTAGTGGTGGTCTCTCCACTGCAACGTATCATAAAGTCATCAAATGCTACAATATAGTCTTTTACCAATTTATAACCCTGGGTTAACCTGTTCCATCTATCCAAAAATCTCGAGAAATATGATGGTGGGAGGTATTTCTGCCTCAGTTCCCGCTTCATAGTTCTCCAATCAGTGACAGGATATACACCTCGAGATTACCTAAGATTTTCTAAATTAGTCTAATATTGACTAGCTCTCCCAATAAACTTCATTTTAGTAAATCTAACTTTTCGCTCCTCGGAAATATTATACCACTTAAAAAAATTATCCATACCCTTGATCCAACCCAGAAAGAGCTGGGGATCCAGGTTGCCATTAAATGTGGGAGCATCAACCCTAATATTTTTCAGCAAAGGAACATCAGGATCATGCATGGGATCATAACCATGGGGATGCTCACGATATGGTCGACCAACTGGGGCAGGGTGGTGTCCACGTGGGTGTCCACCATGTGCTGGGGTACTCCCTGGCCGAAAATAGGGTTATGACTAGGAGGGGGGTTTGGTCATACCTAGGTTGTTGTAGAGGAGAGGGGACATGGGGATATCCATCATTGGGGTTCAAGTCATCACCAACCATTGAAGAAATTTTACACGGAGTGTAAAGTGAAAGCATACTTCTTGCCCTATCTGGATTGTCAAACCTTTCTATAGTAAGGCGATGGAATTTGGTCGAATCGGCTTGGTTCTCCCTAACAACCTGAGTTAGGGCACCAATTTGACCAACTAAAATGTCTAAGGTCTGCTGAATTTGTTCTGGGTCCATGGGGAATACACTAGGTGACACTCTAGATGTTAAAGGAAAGTAGACAACACCTAGACTTCGCAAACAAAATGACACACAAGTAAAGGCCAATGATATGTTGGTGCAAAATGCAATTAGAGGCAAAAATGAAGGTAAATAAGATGGATCATAGCACATGCAACTAGGGTTACCATGCTCTGATACCAAATGATGTAGGATTAAGCGAAATAAGTCATACAATTAGAGATTTATGCAAAGATAACATCAAAGACAACAAATTAAACTTCATAGAATATTAAGAACAATAAGAAAATTTAAACTATTAAATCATGTGATAGCAAAAAACTAACAAGTAAAGGCTAAATATTAAAAATAGGTGAATCAATTTAGACTAGCTAACATGGATTGGCACAAGTTCAACATTTAATTAAAGGGCTAGTCACTAGAGTTTCTGATCACTCAAATTTAAGTAGGGTTTGGCGGATTAATCAACACATATGAGATGATGCTACTAAAGATGAAATGAGAAAACCAATATTTATTTAGATGAAGAACAAGGGGAGGGTTTGATACTTAGCTCATGAATGCGAGGAATGGAGTCCTTGATGAAATATCGGCAAGTTCCACCTTGGCTTGCCTTTGAAACCCTTGCTCTCTGTTGAATCGATGTCCTTGTTGCTTTAGAAGAAGCTAGGTTTCCTTGGAAAGGTAGAATAGTGAGGGGAAAAGAAAGATTCAGCTATATGAGGATATGGAAGTGGAGAAGTCAGATTGGGAGGTGAAGAGGTGGGGTTGGTTGCTTGGGAAAGAGAGAGGGTTGATGTGGCTTGCTTGGGAAGGGAATTAGTTGGCTTGAGATAGAGAAAAGTTAGCTTGAAAAAAGGAGAGGGCTGATGTGGCTTGCTAGGGAAGGGGACTAGTTGTATTGGGAAAGGGAAAAGTCAACACGAGAAAGAGAAAATTAAAGTGGATGTGAATCTCCAAAGGTCACAATTAATTGAGATAAATGCTCAATTAATGTGAATTAAATGCAGAATTTTGGAAGCTCAAGGGTCAAGGATGTTCGGGAGAAGGTGGAAATGGTTAGAGAGGAAGGGAAGGGGGTGGCGGCTGGTTGAGGACAGCAGTTTGCTGCTCCAAAGGTTGCAATTAATTGAAATAAATACCCAACAATGTTTGGGCGGCTAGAGAAGAATAAAACAAGAGAGAGAGAGAGAGAGAGAAGATACAAACCAAGAGCTTACACTTGTTGGGTATTTCTTTGCCTTTTCCCAAAGGACTTCACACACAAACTCAACTCACCAAGAGAAGAGAAGCATAAAAATTAGAATTTTTATATCAAAATATTCATCATCCTTACAAGAGAACAATGAGCCATATATATAGGCACCAAAATATGAAAGGAATAAAAGACAAGAAGACCCTTGACCAAACAACACAAAAGCTCCCTCAAGAGATGGTAAAACTATAATAAAATAAATAACACTACATAAATCTCCTACAACATATGAAAACTAAAAATATAAAGACTCAATCAAAGTCGTACATCTCCGAACTCTACGGTGATAAACCCTCCAAGCTCTGATATCCCCATCATAGATGAATATGAAAAAACTAATATATTTCTAACATTCTATAAAATCAAAGCAATAGGATTGACTATGATGGCTATGCATCCAGTAAAATGATGTATCAAGAAGACTAAGTATTTTTTGTATTTAAGTGAACATGCTTAATTTAAGAACATAAAGCAGATAGCTTCATAAAAAGCTAGAAGAATATGCCAGTGTGTTTATATAATTGGGCTGAGTTTATTTCAGGTATCAGGATTACAAAAAGTCCCATCTATTAAAAAAAAAAAATCTAACCCTAGTATATAACTTGCCTCAAAACTTTTGAGTATATCATTGAAGTCTGACAAGTGTTCCTCAATCTCATTAGAGCAGCACCCATTTTTTATCCCAATAATTTCAGCAGGAAGCATATAAGAGTACATCCGGAAATTGCATTCTCTTCTTGCATCAAAACTCCTGAAAAAAAGTATAAAAGATTAAAAGCAACTCAAGAAAAGTACCATTGACCTGAAATCACTGTTTTTGAAAGTGCACTAAAGCAAATGGTACAGAAGCTCCAAGAAGCGCTTAGCGTCTTCCAATGACATTGGGCAAATAAAACAAGTGCAGAAGTGCTTCGGTGTGGAAAGAACGCTATAAACTGTCCCATGTGAAAGCATCAGTCATACAACCTTCAAATTGTTTCCTATTTTGTGGTAAATTTCTTTGCTTAATTTCTTTATTTTAATGTTCCCATGAAGCTTACATGGTTCTTCATGAACCGTCCAAACCGGCCCCACCTGGGTCGGTTCAGGTCTATAGGAGGCAGGCTAAGCCGCCTCCTTAAAACAGTCGCTCGCCCAAGCTTGTGGGCCCTAGGGCGGAAATTAGAGAGAGGGAAGGGGCTAGCACAAAGAGAAACTATTTTGAATTAATGTATTTTAGGAAGCTTTTTATTGGTCTTTTAATAGGAAGATTTGTATTTAAAGAAGAAGAAAGGCTAGGGTTAGGGCATGCATACTTTGAGTTGTTCTCTTGGAGTTTTCCTTAGCGTCTTGAGCTCTAGATCCATCATCTAGAGATTGTGAGAGAACGATCGTCCTCTCAAATTGAGGATCAATTGTATCTTGCTTTGTGTTTGCTTAGCTCTGATTCAATTATTACAATCTACTGTTTTGGATTGATTTCATCTAGATTTTCGCATTATTTTCGTTGTTTTTACCAATTATTGTTAGGGTTGCTTGAGAACTCAAGTATTTCCTCTTGGATTACTTGCAAACTCGAGTATTTCTTATCAAATAGGTATCAGAGCGTTCTCTTGGGACCATCGGCAGCTGAAATTCTAAAATTTCAGTGGAGAAATTTCATTCGGAATAAGTTATTCTCGTAAATATTGGGTAGAAATATGGCAGGGAAGAAGGTTGAAGTTTTGAAAGGAGAAATTGGGAAACTTAAATCAAATTTGGAGGGAAAATTTACTGACTTTCAAAATCAGATTTCATCCAATAATAAAAGGATGGAAGGAAAGTTCGTCGTGACGGAAGAGATGTTAAAGAAATTGTTAGAAGTGAAGACCAATCAGGCGACATCGGAAACAAGGGAAACCATCGGCGGCCATGGAAGAGGAGAAAACCCTAACATGTTTAGGGGAAGGGAAAACCCGGAAGTGGAGATTTTGGAGGGTGAAGACGGAATGCTTCCTCTAGAACAACTTTCTAAAGAGAAGATGAGCACTGGTTTCGAAAGAAGGGTTGCTGATTTTGTAGGGAGAACGGAGGATTTTTACTGCAAAGGTGCTGAATTTGAAAGAAGAATAGGAGAATTCGATGAAGGGGTCGGGTATGATCGTCGGAGGGAAGATCGTGACAGCTGGGAAGCACCTCCTCTTCACGGAATGTGACGATATGGAGGATTAAAGGGCAATGGGGATGACCCGAATGTGAGGAAGCTGAAGATGCCCATCTTTGAGGGCGAGGATGGCCATTGTTGAATCTACAAGGTGAAACGATATTTCACCAACAACGGGTTGACGGAGAAAGAGAAGCTGACAGCAACAGAACTGTGTTTGGAGGGGAAGGCACTGGCATGGTACCAATGGCGTGACATGAGGCAACCCATCAAAAGCTGGAGGGAGTTCAAAAAGTGCTTACTAGAATGTTTCCAAACTGGTAGGGGATGAGACTTTCATAAACAATTCTTTGTCTTGACACGGGAGGGGACCGTGGCAGATTATCGTGACAGGTTCGAGTACTTGGCCAGCATATTAGACCGGCTCTCTGAGACAGTGCTGGAGGGGAATTTTATGAAAGGACTTAAACCGGAGATATGAACAACAGTTAGGATGATGAGGCCAAGAGACTTGGGGGAGGCCGTGGAGCTAGCCCAGTTGGTGGAGGATCTCAGAAAAGCAAACTACGAAAAAAAAGGTAAGGCTAAAGAGCGGTCTGAACAAACCGGGAGGAACAACGTTCAAAGTATGCATGCGTCTAACACCTAGCCTTTGCGGTGGGGTCTCGAATCTTTATAGGAAGACCACTACTCCTCTTTACTTAGCACCCAAAATACCAAATTCCTGGTTAACTGCTAGGGAGTCTGAAGAAAGTGCCCAAGGATAGAGCTAGAGGGGAAAATTTCAAAAGGTTGACTGAGAATGAGATACAGGAGAAGAGGGCAAAGGGGTTGTCTTTTAGATGTGATGAGAAGTACATGCCAGGGCATAGGTGTAAGGACCAAACTCTTCAGGTTCTCACCGTCTGTGATGACGAGGAAGCTGAAGAGAGAGATGAGAGCGGGTTAGAGATGGAGGAAGAGGAAAAGATGCATTTGGATGTGGCAGAAGTCTCCATAAACTCAGTGGTGTCCAAATCACACTGTGAAGTGAAGGGAGAGATAGCTGATAGAAAGGTAGTGGTGTTGATAGATAGTGGTGCAACCCACAATTTCATCTCCTCCCAAATTGTGGATCTGTTGGGGGTAATATAAGTAGATACAGGAGGTTACGGGGTGATAATGGGCACAAAAAAGGTGAAAATGGGTAGAGGAGTTTGTAGGGGAGTGGTGTTGACCATTTAGAGGATACACGTAAGGAAGAATTTTCTTCCCTTGGAATTGGGAGCACTGATGTCATCCTGGGAATGAAGTGACTGCAAACCTTGGAAGATACCAAGGTAAATTAGGGAACCCTGAGAATGGAACTGGTGGTAGGGGGGAAGAAAAAGGTGATTCAAGGTGATGCAGGAATGTCAAGGACTGGGATATCTCTCAAGTCTTTAACCAGGACCATAGAGGAGGTGGGTGGAGGATATTTGGTGGAGCTGCACAGTTTGGAGAGAGCTAGATTGAAGAAGGGATGGGACATACCCCTCTCCATACAGCCGATGATTTAGTAATTCCATGAGGTGTTTCAGCCACCTCAAGGATTGCCACCACCGAGGGAGCAGGAGCATGCCATCACCTTGAGGGAAGGGGTGTCACCCATCAGTGTCAGGCCCTACCGATATACTCAATTAAGAAGGATAAGATTGAAAAGCTGATTCGTGAGATGGTGGAGGCGGGGATCATCAGGCCGAGTGTGATTCATTTCTCTAGTCTAGTCCTACTGGTCAAGAAGAAGAATGGGGACTGGCAGTTTTGTGTGGACTACAAAGCTTTGAACAATGGGATAATGCCGAATAAGTTCCCTATTCCTATTGATTGATGAGCTCTTGGATGAACTGTATGGAGCAGTGATGTTCTCAAAGCTGTATTTGAAGTCGGGATACTATCAGATCGGAATGAGGGAGGCAAACATCTCAAAGATAGTTTTTAGGACAAACAAGGGGCATTATGAGTTCCTGGTAATGTCGTTTGGTCTTACCAACACCCCTGCTATTTTCCAATTGCTGATGAACAAGGTGTTCAGGCAATCCGGAAGTTTGTTCTAGCATTTTTTGATGACATACTGGTGTACAGCAAAACTGAGAAGAAGCATCTGGAGCACTTGAAGATAGTCTTGGGAGTTCTACAGGAACATCTGTTGAGGGCCAACCTGAAGAAGTATTGTTTTGCCCAGACCAGTGTGGAGTATTTGGGTCATATTGTGTCCAAAGAAGGGGTGGCAGCCAATCAGTCAAAGATTGAGGCTATGCTAAGGTGGCCCTTACCTAAGAATCTGATGGAGTTGAGAGTATTCTTAGGACTGACGGGCTACTACAGGAGGTTTGTAAAAATGTACAGTATTATAGCATGGTCACTGATAGAGCAGCTGAAGAAAGATAAGTTCTTATGGAGAGAGGCGGCCACAACAGCATTTAAGAGACTAAAGAAGACTATGACTATTGTACTAGCCTTAGCTTTACCATACTTCACTAAAACCGTTATAATAGAGACAAATGCTTCAGGGTACGGACTGGGAGTAGTACTCATGCAAAAAATCCTCAAACCATTGCCTACTTCAGCCAGGTGTTGACAGCCAGAGTCAGACTGAAATCAGTCTATGAGAGGGAGTTGATGGCCATCATCCTAGCCATCTAGAAGTGGCGACCGTACATGTTAGATAGGTTAGGTAGGCATTTCATTGTCAGAACTGACTAGACGAGCGAGAAGTACTTGTTGGAGCAGCAGATGGTGACTGAGGAGCATCAGTGGTGGCTGTCCAAATTGTTGGGACATGATTTTAAAATTTGGTACAGGCCAGGAGTGGAGAACAAGGCAACAAATGCTTTGCCCAGATGTAGGGGGAGCTGTAGACAGTGGCAATATCGGTTCCTTTGATGTTAGACTGGGAGGCCATCAAGGAGAGTGCTAGGGATGAGTTGGGAAAGATTAGGATAGATTTACTGAGGGAAGGGTGTAACCACCCAAGGTACTCCTTGGAGGGGGATAGGCTATTATATTAGAGGAGGTTTGTGATGCCCTAGACCTCAATCCACATTCCAAACTTACTCCAAGAGTTCCATGGGAGCGTTGTTGGAGGTCATTCAGGGGTGCAGACGACATACATGAGGTTAGCCCCAGAGCTGTATTGGAAGGAGATGCACAGAGATGTGGAGAAGATGGTGGCCAGGTGTGAAGTCTGTCAGAGGAACAAATATATGGCTATGTCGCCAGAAGGACTACTACAGTCGTTGGATTTACCAGGATGAGTATGGGAAGAGATATCCATGAACTTTATAAATTGGTTGTCACGTTCAGAAGGATTTATGATGATTGGTGGTGGAAAAATTGAGCAAGTGTGCTCATTTCATTCCCCTCCGACATCCATACACCGCAGTAACAGTGGCTTCAGCTTTCATTAGAGAGGTGGTCAGATTGCATGGAATACCAGAGGAGATAGTATCAGATAGAGATAAGGTGTTCCTCAGCCACTTTTGGAGGGAGATGTTCAGATTACATGGGACATTTCTGAAGAGGAGCACCGCATACCACCCACAAATGGATGGTCAAACAGAAGTGGTCAACATGAGCTTGTTGACCTACCTGAAATGCTTTGTATCGGAGACACCCATGTTATGGGCCAAGTGGCTATCATGGGCAGAGTACTGGTACAACACTTCTCATCATTCATCTTCTCAAAATGACCCCATTCAAGGTGTTGTACAGAAGGAATCCTCCTCACTTTGTGCACTTTGGGAGTAGCAGTACTTTAGTTTCTTTAATGGATGAGTACTTGGAGAGAGGAATAGAGTGTTAGAGGAGTTGAAGAGATATCTACTGAGAGCACAACAGATTATGAAGAAACAAGCTGATGGGCATGGAAAGACATCCAGTTTGAAGTAGGAGAGAGAGTGTTCTTGAAGCTCCGACCATACAGACAGAAGATAGTCTTAATATGACCCAAAATAAAATTTACATCACCAGAATATTAAACATAAAGTCTACAAGGATTTTCCTATTCCTTAACTAATTAGATTCACGTAGAGTCTTTCTATCCTCGATTAGCAATTAAAATAGCTATGAAGAAGCAGAATTGCATGCAAGGTAAAAATGTTTCAAAATGTCACAAGAATATTCAATTATATCGTAGGAAGACTCAACTTTAGAAAAGAAACATAGATGCAATAAAATTGAAATTTTACTTTTGCTTCGAGATAGAAAACTGATCATATATAAGAAATGGAAGGTAAATTATCAAATAGTAACTAGAAAAAAAAAATCATAATTTACAAGCTTTCTTCCAAATACAGCATAAAGTAGTTGCTTCTATTCAACATAGCTTGAAATTTCATTATTTATATTGATGCATGATGTCTACATTTAATTAAAGTAATCCAACAAGGTTATCTCACCATTGGGATGGTAAAATGCTGAAAACCTTGATATTACTTGGCAGATGATAGTTCACATAACTTGCAAGTAGAGTTCCATTAGGGTCATTCTTCCAAGCATCCTCTGGAATCTCCATCTTCAATGTAATGATAGTTGCCAGGGAATGGACCTGCGAAAGGAGGATTTGCAAAAAGGAAAAAATAAAAGAGTGAAGGTAAGCAAATGAGAAATAATGGCTTGAAAAGTTAGCCTCAATGGGTATCAGTATTGTATTGCATAGTTTTATTTTTCCACGCTGACTAAACCTTTTTTTTTTTCTTCATTTTTAGTAAAGGGTGGTGTAGATAAAATAGATATATTTTCCTAGCATTGTCATGAAAAATAAGAAAATTTAAATCATTCATCAAGGAATCATGACCAATGAAATAAAGCAAGGTAACCATTAGACCTTACACCTTTGTCAGTCCGACTACTCCGGGCCCACTTAATTTTTTGCAAGTCCCCATAATTACTATCACGGATGCCTCCAGCCTTATAGATGGCAGATTCTAACTCTGCTTCAATTGCTACAAGATATAAAACATTTAGGAAATCACACCCATGCTCAACTGATGAATAGCATTTAAAAATTTCTAACATTTAATTAATTAAACCAGGATATAAAAGTAATCAAGCATCAATCATAGGTAGCAAAATTATGAAACATAAATAAAATTGGGCATATAAAATCAAGAATTCATTAAAAGCCGACCAAATCATTATCGCAATGATATATATCTATTGACCTCATGAACTCAAGAGATTCATGTGTGACTCACTATTGATTTGATAATAACAAATTTTGTGCAATGACTTCTAATGATTTCTTAAATATTTCGATAGAGTTTTCATATAATATCAACCATCGCAAAGATAACGAAATTCCTAGACTAGCATGAAGCTTTCATCACTTCTATTCCACTAGCTTGAAGCTTTAAGCCACTAGCCATTTCCTTCAATGTGCATTGCTTTGGAATAGAAGCCACATATATGGTCGATAGTTATTGATGAAAACACATATCTTTTTATTCTATTTTTGCTCTATTGATGGTTCTTATATTTAGGAAAAAAATTCGGCTTTGTATTTTCACATTTTAAGCATCTCTTGGGTTGAGATTTCCGCATCTGGAGCAGAAAGAATGTTTTTATATGTCCCGTTAAATCGTATATAGTGATTGAATTTGTTTTTCTTAAAAAGTAATGTAAAAGGCGAAGCACAAAAAAGTTCGTTATTTCAACGTGTAAAAACAAAACAATTATTTAATCAATTGAGGCTCATTCCACATATGGTTATGTATACTAATTATAAATATAGCTAAAAAAATCTATTGTATCAAATCAATTAAGTGCATAAAATTCAAGCTAAATTATTTAGCCAAATTGGAAAAAATATTACATTTCAGTTATATTATTTAGTCAAATTAGAAATAATACTACTTTTGCCCACTAAATGACATGGTGAATAAATTATATAAAAATAAAACACTTCAATATTTAAACTTAATAGTGAACAATATCATTACTACAAAAATATAAAATAAATACATAAATATTTTACAAGTTACAAATCATTATGAAATTATCAACTACGAAGAGAATGAATATATATATATATATATATATATATATGATGATTATATTATAGCTTTGTAGTGTTATTGATTCTCTCGTATAACTCAACAAGTCTACAACAGCGCTTCTACTCTCTCACCATATCTTAATTATCGATGTTGATCACAAAAGAGTTGAACAAAATCTCAAATAGAATCGTGTTTTATCAATCCTGAGCTAATATGATTCAATTGTCCCAAACAAGACTGGCTATCAGGAGATACTCGAATCAACAATCATAAGGCATCAATAAAAAATCTTTAGTGGATTCAAAATATCCATACAAGACCACAATAAATGGAAAGGACTTTGACCAACAAACCGAGAAATGCTTAATGCAAGCTCGATGGATTCGACCTCTCTGCAGGACTAAATTCTTTGAGAATATCTCTAACAAAGTTTTGTGATTACAACTATAACACCCCAAGATCAAATTTAGAGGACTTATCAGTTTTAACCTCTAATTAATCCACCAGAGCTTTCATTAACTCATTTATAAAAATCAGTTCAACAGAAGAAATTATAAATCATACACATCAAAATATAAAACTATATTTCTTTCTCAAAATTCATGTACAAAAGTCAAGAGATCAATCAATACATATTTTATCTTTCTTTCTAATCTAACTTTAAAAAAATAAAAATAAAAATACAAAAAAATAAAGCAAAATCTGAAACCCTGATCTTCCTCACGCCACTAGACTCTAACCTCTTCCTGATAAACATGTAAAATCATGAAGTGAGCTAACAGCTCAGTGGGTTAGTAGAACCGACCATTGCAATCAATGCAAGGTAATAGAAACAGTATACATGTAATCATTCAACCAACATCAGCATGATCATATAATTGCAAAAGTAAAAAAAAATAAAAATAAAAAAATAAAATAAATAAAATAAAATTATATATATATATATATATAAATTGCAAAAGCATGTAGTTGTCAATTTAAACAAAATCATATCTTATGACGAATAACAATCAAGGTGAACTATATAATAGATAGTGATCAGTAACCAATAGTTATATCAAAGATCAGTAGATTCTAACTTTTCTATAACTCTTAGTTACAAAATTGTTTATATATA
>NW_021319679.1:128008-132908 GCF_001605985.2 Dendrobium catenatum | reverse complement strand
ATATCATCTTCAATAAATATCATAGCTTCTAATTCAGACTCATCAAGTGAAAGATTAATAATTTTTAATATTTTCATATGATCAAGAGACTCAAATCCATCTCGAAAATGAGAAAATCTTGCTCGCAACCGTGGAAGTAAATATGACACGTCTTTTTTTTCGGATTTCTTTTTGTTTTTCAACGGACACGCGTATTGGATATGCACGTCCTTTTGAAATTAAATAGTATTTTAATTGGATACGGCTTTGGCGTATCCGACAAGTATTGGTGGAGTATCGGAGGCATATCCGTGTATCGGTGTATCGGATACAGCACGCCTTCATAAATAGGTGTATCGGTGCAACATAGATCACAAGTTAGTCAAGTGGCTTTCATGAAAAAATTGGTCACTTCCTGATCGTCGGCGTATCATATTATATCAGTCAATTTTCTTATACCTCCCTTTCCATATCATTTAAGATTACACCATAAACTTTATTTAAAAGAAAGTATGTCGACCCATCCTTTTATACAGGATAACATGTTTCCAACCAATCTAAAACAATCAATAATTCCAACCAACCTTTCTTGCTTTTAAAACACAATTCGCATCATATGAAGCATAATAGCAAATATTATACATACTCAATGCAATTATTAGTACACTAGTCAATATACCTGTAGCATGTCTATAGTATATCAGAAATGCATATTGTACCAAATGAATAATAAATATGTTCATGTCGTGTTTTCCATGTCTAAATGCAGTGCATTGACTCGTGATTATTTTACAATTAATATTATACTACCCGTTTCATTTAAAATGGCATATAAACAAAATCACTTTGTGAAATTTAAATATTAACCCATCAAAATGCTCGAGACAACAAATCAAAATCTACACAATAAAAACTCACTAGAATGAGAGATATTATATTTTAATCAAATTTAAGAGAGATAAATCCGAGAAATCAAAATCACTTAATACAGAAATAGAATTCGGGTTATCTACCGAGATCAAAACACTTTTGCTAACTAGAGCGATGGATAAAAATGACCTGAAGCGCCTTTCTCTCTCCTCTCTCTCCCTTCTTCCCCCCCCCCCCCCCCCCCCCCCCCCCCCGCGCCCATCTCTCTCCTTTCTTCCCCGACAATAAAAGAAATGAAGGGGTGGCTGGATGATGGTTTAATGGAAATAAATGTAGATATTTTTATATAAAAAAATGAAGTTTCAGGCCCAACATCATGGCACCCAAGACCCCAGCACCACCGCGCTCAATTAATTCACCAAAAAACTGAGAGCTCAAAGCCAAGGTGCCACTCCTCTTACGCTGCAACACACTCAACGTCGTAGCACTCTTACAAATAGAAATTTTGGAATTTAGCGAAATTAGAATTGAGCGTTATTACAACAACAAGGGCTTCCCTAGTTCCAATTAGATATCAATTAAGCCTAAGGCAAACAAACAATAAATGAAGCCATCACTCTCATGATCTAAAACTAAGGAGCTCTCATAAATCAAGAACATGTGGGCCAAGAAGTAATCAAGCATCTATGACTCAAGAAGTCATCAAGCAATGTTTAGATAAGTAATCCAACTAGTGCTATATTTGATAAGAAGATATAAATTTTTTGATAATGCCTCAATGTTGACCTCATTGAAGAATTTGTCATAATTCAATTATTCATTAGAACCCATAGGTCAAACATTCACGCTCTTTATTCACTAGATGAAAAAAAAAAATGTATTAGGAAAGACTCGAATGCAAGTTTGTTTGGTTCCAAAAGGCCTCCCTTTACAATGCTCGACATGATAACAACCCGATGCAATTAGCCCTTATGAAAATTAATAATTACTCAGAATTGCACAATATTTGATTCTGAGATGAAGCTTATCAAGTCAGCTTTCTAATACTACATTCATAGTGTTCACATCAATGGCAATCTTGCACATGCCAGAAGCAGCTTGGAATGTTTACAGATGTTTTTTTCACAATGTTCGTGTTGCTTAATGCACTCCTTGCTAATGAACCTCCTCTTCACAACAATTGACGACATGTGTGCCACTCACCTCAGCTAACTTTAGACCATACGCATTCAAGAGTCAAGACTACCTAGAAACACATAATTGTCTATGCTGATGCTAACCAAAGACACCGACAACCAGGCAATATGGGGATTTCATCAGCCATGTAGTTGTACTACTAACCAACTTGCCTTCATATCGTCTTTGCTGATCAGAACTATTAGGCAACAAATGTGAGCAGAAGCCCCTCCAAACAGTTGGATTTGGATCATTATTATAATTTCAACAAAAAGTGGATATTTATAACTGGACAAGACCCTCAGGTTTCTTCTCCATTGCAAGTTTTTCACAAATAATTCCTTCTCTACTTCATCACCTTTGTGTGGATTTTTCTGAGGTAAGATAGCATGAAACTCTCACATTCTTAAGAACTGCAAAAATCTCTTTCAACACGCCATAGAACCTTATAGTTTAGTATGTTCATCGAATATAATATATATGAATGGTTTCTCAAGCATTGACTAAAATTTTCAAAAAGGAATAAAATCTTTAACGAACCACGAAAAAGAAAAAAGACTACTCGAACATTTGGAAAATATCATGCTGTACATTTTCTGCAAACACTTACTAGGTAAAGAGTCAAATCGCTGCAACTGAAGACCTACAAAAGAAATGAAATAGACAGAAAACAGATAATAAATCATAGATTGTAAAGGATTACAAAAAAGAAACAAATAATAATAATAAACAACCTTTGTAATCAGTTCCTACGTATCCAACGCGAAGAACGACCTTCTTCTTGCGGCATGATTCCCATCTCCACTTCCTAGGGGTATCGAGGCAAATTGAAGCGCGAGCAGAGCTGAAAACCCTAGAGGTTCTAGGACTCCGAAGAAGAAGATGATGACATCGACGATGGCCGAGGGAGACATGAGAGCTACTGTTCAAAAAGAGCCGCGTCGATATAGGAAGCCGCAGCGAAGAGACGACAGCCATTTCTTCTGCTAGAGAATAGATAGAGAAGCAAAAGGCAAAATTTTAAGAAGATAAAATTCATTATATTGAGAAAACATAATTAGAAAAAACAATTAATTAGGAGCAGAAATTAAAAAAAAAATTTTTGATTTTTATGATATTATAAAATATTTTAGCTCTTGCTTAAGAAAATTGCAATTTAAAAAAAAAAACGCAAATTTTTTTTTACTTTCTATAGAAAATGGAAAAGGTAAATGTAATATTAAATATATTAGAAAAAAAACTTTTTTTTGAATTTAAATTATGTATTTTTAATCATTTGTATTTTTTATAAATTACAATTTAACTATACATTTGTTAAAACATTTTAATAATTTTAAATTAAGGGTGTAAAAATTTGACACGGCTCGAAACCCGACTCGGACCTGTTTGACACTCAAGTCAGGTTCATGTTTAGTAATCCGACACGATTATAAATCTGGATCGGGTCTGGGTTAATCTGGAAATCTAAAAATAACCTGAAATGACCAGAAAAGCAATCGGTTGAAGCGAGTGTTCTGATTGATATAATGGAGTCTTTTGATTTTATTTTAACAATGCATTTGATGATTAATATATTACGCATTACTGTGAAACCTTTAACTTTCAAGTTATTTTTGGAGAAATTTTTTTTTTGTGCAGTTAGTCTTTACGAACCGTCTGTACAAACTGAACAAGGTGCATGTTAGTTTGTATGAACCGTCTGTACGAATTGAACAAATTGCATGTTAGTCTGTACGAACTGAACAAGGTGCAGGTTCGTCTGTACAAACCGTCAGTTCGTCTGTAAGAACAGAACAAATTTTTTTAACAGAGCCCATCGTCTAAGGACGAAATTAATTATCGTCTGTACGATATGTGGACAGAGGAGATCGTCCCGGGACGAACAAAAAATATCATCCGTACGATCTGAAATATCTCAGCCCATTAAATATCTCATTTGTTGATTTTTGAAGAGAGAGAAAGTCTAGAGAGAGAAAGAGAAGGAAAGAGGAAGAAAAGCCAAGTTTTGGGCATCTTCGGTCCGTTTTCGTTCGACGATGTAGTTGAGAAAGTTGATCGACTCGAGGTAAGGCACATTATGTCTATCTCAATTTTCAGAAATATGAGTTTTGGCAAATATTCTGATTAAAATTTCGTTTCCGTTAGCGAAAAATGAGTATAACTTTGCACCGGTAAAACTTTTACCGTGTAACTTTTGGTATGTCATAGAGATTATGATTTTGCACATTTTGAATGTTTTCTGAAAAAAAATTTACCATGTATTTTGAAATCTGCGGGGTTTTTATCGAATAGAAAATTATCTGGATGTCGAAAAATAGTGCTTCAGTGCAATAAAAGTTTTAAAATGTTGTTTTATACGATCTCCGGTAACTTGGTAATTTTATGAAATTATGCATTTTTTATTCGTTGGCTTTTCTGTTATCTGTCGCTACACGAAAAGGTGAAATTTAGATATGTGCTCAATTACTCCGTATTTATTATGATGTAATGATTTGATGTTTTATATGATTAAATGATATCAGAAGGGAGTTATAAGGGGCCATAATCCTTTGAGATTTTATCTGTGACAGGAAAGGGAGGCATAAGGGGCCAGAATGCTTTGAGATTCTATTTGGGTCTGAGAATATGAAAATTGAAATCTGATCTGATAATTCTGTATATCTTATAAGTTCTAGTGTTGTAAGAACAATAGGAGCTATAAGGGGTCAGAATCCTTTGAGATTATGTTTATCTTAGGGAAGAGAGGCATAAGGGGTCAGAATCCTTTGAGATTCTGTCTGGGTCTAGGAAATATGTCCTGAAATATGTTCTAAAATGTAATTTGAATGTGATTTTGAATGATCTGTGATATAAATTTTATTTAGTTCTTCTATAT
>NW_021319679.1:101998-125384 GCF_001605985.2 Dendrobium catenatum | reverse complement strand
AAGCTAATAAAATGTGTTATTTCTTTATTATGAAATTTATCTAACTGATTTCAATGTAAAGGAGTGATGGATTGATCTTAATTGTTATAACCAAGGCATAATAATTGGATAATAATTTTTTTTACTAAATATCATAACTTTTATATCCATAACTATATATTAAAACTTCATGAAATTAATGGGGCATGAGATTTATTAGGTTGATTATTTTGCGACCAATTTTTATTTTGGTCGTTAAAGAGAAAATGTAATTAATAAAATTACTAAATAGCATCCAAATAAATATTCATAAGCGTCCAAAAAAATGGTCAATAATATGTCCAATTTTAGCAACCAATACAAATTAGTGGTCTCTAATTTAGCAACAAAAAAAATTTTGGTCGCTAAAAGCCTCAGCGACGAGGCTACTGCGACAAATCAACGACCCAAATATTTTTTGTCGCTATTTTCTTTAGTGTTCAAATTAACATTTTTAGCGACCAATTTTATTGGTCACTAATTAACTATTTTCTTGTAGTGCCATAAGATGAAAGGTTGGTTCTGCCCCTGCCCGACCATTGTCGCCATCCTAACTGTAGCCTCAGTCCCGTATGGTCCGTCTTCATCAGCTATTACAACGATGGAAGCTGATGCGAATTTGACCGTCACCTTCCTGCTTACGGCCTCAGTCCGTCTTCGTCGTATTTGGGTCCGCTGTGGAAGCCGACAATGTCAAGGGGTTCAAGATGGCGGAGTGGGCGCAGGCAAAGGTGAAGTTGGAGAGGTATAGAGAGGAAATGAGGAAAATATGGCCGCGTCGACCTCACCACTCGCTCACTATGTTGCCTAGAGCCGCACTCGTCGGTTTCTAAATCCTAAACAAGTTTGCGGGCCGGGTCGGGTAAAACTGGTAACCCGGCAAGTTGAGTCTGGATTGAAACATCTGTCACATTTGAAAAAAAAAAGGTCAAGTTCAAGTTGACATGTTTAGACCTGGGTCAATTCGGGTTGGACCCAAACTCGTCCCGTCGACCCATTTTGAAACCCCTATTTCAAATTTCTAAAAATATTGTATATCATTCTTACGTTAAAAATTTTATAAATTTTCATAATTTTCTAGTTAGAGTTTACGGTAAGTTATAGTTTTTAGGTTAATTTTATTTTTTAAAATTTATTTTAGTTATACATTAAAAAAATATTTATGATATGTGTACCAATATTTATTTCAAATTATCTTATGTTAATTTTGTGTTTATAAAACAGATTCAATTATCAAAATAGTTTTAAACTTGTTATCGTTTATTAAAGTTTTGTTTGGGACTGTTTTCTAAAATAATTTTCTAGTAAAAAATTTATTTTAGAAAGCAACAAAAAAATTATCCCAAATGAATCCTAAGTTTACTATAAATTTATTATATTGACTAGATTTTTAGAGTCATCCTATCTTCTAGCCATGACAAATCATAATTATAAGAAAGCCATCGCAGGATCTCCAACCTCTTGTTAGGGGAGATGAGCATTCATAGAAGGACAGCTAGTGAGACATTATTTAGGCTTCGTTTGGGACGGCTTTCTTACTCCTTCTTAAAGCAGCTTTCTAGTTTAAAAGTTTTATTTTTTAAACTAAAAAGTTACTTTAAAAAGCAATAAGAAAGCCGTCCCAAACCTTAACCTCTTATTAGAAATACAAATGATATTAAATGAGGCATACCATTGTCGCAAGTATGTCTCGATTTTGCATCATGATAAGTTATTACAAAGATTTTATAGAAAAGTCATGAAAGCTCATTATATGATAGGGAGAGGATTTCTTATGTATGGATGGAAATTAGTACAGAAAAGAATTAATAGCTTCTATTCTCAATATTTGATTAATTCTCAATAATAAAATCAATAAAATACAATTCATTTTTGGGTTTTTTTCTTGCTAAATAAAATTTAAAATACTCTCTTCCTGCTTAATTTGAATTAAGTGTTGCTCCTTCTTAAAATTCAACCAAAGCAAAATGTTAAATTATAAAGAGCTATTATTATTACTTCATATTTTTACAAGTTTTTATTAAAATTTATAGTCATAGCATTGATTTTTTATATGGAATTCTTATGTATTTTGTAAGGTTGAAATTTTTATTTTTACTTATTTAATACTCTAATATTTAAAATTATATCAAAAATACTATTAATTGTAATTTATCTAAAATAATATATATTTTTCATGAATTTATTTTGATGTTATTTAAACATTAAGATGATATATAAGTAAATATAATTTGCAGTATGAATGTGTAGTCCAATGAGACGAACCTCACAACTCTCCTCTATTTTTCCTTAGCTTGGTCGTGGTTTCCATTGACTCTTATGTCTTCAAAAATTAGGTAATTTCTATGTTGATTTCATTTGTATATTTTTTCATACCTGTGTTGAAATAATTGAATGATAAGATTTTATCTTAGTGGGTTTAAATTACAAATATATATGGATTATTCAGAATAACAAAAGAGTGCTTCTTCAATTAAAGAAAATTGAACCTTTGAGTTTATTATAAAATTGATAAAAATCTACTTATTAATATTTACTTGCCTAATAGCAGTGATAATATAAAATTAAAAAAAAAAATCATTCCTTATAATTTTGATTAATTACCTATTTGATTTGTGAGTATTATGGCTTTGATAAATGACTGATCTTATTAAAATTTTCATTCCTTATAATTTTGACAAAGTGCATATTTAAATTAATTATATTTGGATGAACAACCTCTATATATGTAAATTCCAATACATTATTCATTATCTATAAATTAAATTGTTCTTAATACAATTATATTCAAAGGTTTATTCTTGGATAAGATAAATCTCTTTTATATAATCTCTTTATGTATAAACCTTTAAATACAATTATATTTAATACATTTAAATTTCCCTTCTAAACATTTTCCCAATGTCAGCTTCAATGGTTTATTCTCCCTATTTTTTGAAAATTAATAATTTTAGTCCCTTATAAACTATTTTTAATCTTCTTACTTACAATATCATCTGTTTTGCAAGAAAAAATGATAATAATGGTTTCAAAGCAATTGTTTATGACAGTTTAGCTATAAACCATTTATTATTATTATTATTATTATTATTATTATTATATATTAGAAATCAAAGGCTAATAGCATCAAATGTTGTAATATTTTATTTAAATTAAAATTTATTTATACATAATATTATCTTTTAATTTAATTTTGTAGGTGTTAAATATATAAAAATATAGTAAAATTATCAAGAATTCTTGCGTCAAGGAGATTTTTTTTTGGTTAAAACCTCTAGCGGGGCCTACATGTTAAATAAATATCAATTACAAGGTCCTTAAAAGGAACCTCTAGCTCACTACTACTCCACAAAGCTACAAAATAAAGCAAAATAAAACCTAAAAGCCGGTGGTTCCTTAAACTATTAGTTACAAAATTACCTAAAAACATACTAAGGCTGCAAGGAGACAGCACCCAAAAAAGGAAGAGCAGAGCAAAATCTTTCAGCACGAGCTTCTTGCAAAAATTGTTAACCTCACCGTAGATGTCCCAACTAGCAAAAACATCCAACGGTCCAAGATGAGTAGAAATCCTACCAACGAACCTACATAAAAACAAAATTTTACAGACTATAATAGTTAGATAGCTGTTATGGGAAAACTAAAAATTACCATTAATCCAAACCCCACCAGAAAAATAGCAAACATCATAAATCTTATACTTTATGATATAATCAGCAGTAGATAACAGGATCAGATTTCTCACACAGAAATTCAACCCGGAATAACTGGAGCAATCAATCAGAGGATTAGAGCAGAGCCCCAGGAAACCAGCAAGACCAGCATTCCAGATATGAGCACAACCCAGGGCCACACCAAAATCCAGATTATCAATATTAAGATTTAAGAAGCTCCAACATAGAGAAACAACAGCCTTAACCCACAATTGCAAGCACAGAAGACCAAATACAAAGACCACCCCGAGAAGAACCTCAAAATGGTAAACATAAACCAGCCCACAAAATAGAAACTAAAACTCATTCAAACACCTGAAACAAATGGAAGCAACAACAAAAAATCCAACCCAGATAGATGCAAAGGCACCCACCAGAACAAAAAACAAATCAACCATTTTGAATATAAGGTAAACCAGCTTTATCCAGTAAAATCATATCCTTCAACATCGGGTGTAAATTCTGAATATCAAACTCCTCATAATTATTAAGATAATAACCCTTATTAGTTAACCAATCAGCACACACATTACCTTCATGATAGATGTGAGAGATATAATAATTAAAAGAAGAAAGGGAAATCTTAATTTTTCTAATAAGGTAAAAGTTTTGAGGATTACCAGACACAACATTAGTGAAAAACTAGACAAGAAGCATAACATTCACTTCAACCCACACAAAATTAAAGCCCAACTTAATACAAATATCCAGGCCATAAGATAAAGCCTTAAGCTCAGTCGTAACAACATTGGAGAGCTGTAAAGGAGCAACATAAGCATCCAAAACACCACCCAAATGGTCACGAATGATACCACCCGCACCAGCAAGATTCAGTCCAATAGACACATCAGAATTGAGTTTAATATAAGGAGGTTTAGGTTTAATCCATTTCATAATCTTATCAACCGGGTTGAAAGTTACAGGCCTCATATTAATATCAAGAGCAACAGCCAAATCCCTACAATTATGAAAGTTCTCAATAGAATTAACATTGTAGGAAAATAACTGCACAATTTTATTTCTCACATTCGATATAATTTGAGAAGCATCCATATTGATCTCATTGTGTTTGGCCTCATTTCTAGCTTTCCAAATATACCAGAAAATAAGGATAGGAATTAGATTACAAATATGACCTTTTGAAATATGCATCCAACTCTCTAATATAGAGAAGATACTATTGTGTTGGGTCATTAAACTTTTCTTGGCAATACTATTGAAATAAAACCACACTTTCTTAGCAATAACACCATTCACAAAAAGATGACAAATACTCTCCACATTAGAGCAACATAAACATTTAGAAGAGAGGGTAATACATTTTTTTTTGAAGTAGAACATCAACCGGAAGATAACCTTTAAGACAACTCCAACAAGAATAGAATAAGAAATCAGAAAATTCTTATGCCAAATAACAAAAGAAAAAATAATTGATTTGTCAAGATTGATTCTAACAGTATCCCAAACCTTTTTCAAATGAAATTTATCAGAAGAAGAAAGAGTAAATAAGATTTTATCTTTGCATTGACCTTGTAATGGAATATTCAAAATAATTTCCAATAAAACCGAAGGAACAACTTCCCTAAGCTTTTTGATGTTCCATCTATTATCAATAAAGAAATTAGAGACTTTAACAGTGTCAATAGAATGCGTATTTAAGAAATGTCAATAGACAGATTTCCCAACTAGTTATCTTGCCAAAAATAAACACCACCTTTTCCCAAACCCCATTGAATAAACTGTTCAGCTTCTCATTTAATGTTACACAATCTTTTCCATATCGTAGAATCAACATTTTTGTAAAAGCATAGACTCGGATGCATATTATTGCAATACTTAGCATTCATATAACAGGCCCATAAATTTATATTAGATCTAAAAGAAAACCACAATTTATGGGAAAAGCTTTAGCAGTATCAACCAAATTCTTGCAACCTAAACCCCCTTCATTCAAAACCCCACAATTCTTAGTCCAAGAGGACCAACGTATACCATTGCTATTGAACATAGAGCCCCAAAAAAATTTGTTCATCATCCTCTCTAATCTACTACAAATAGCAACAGTAGGCATTAAAGTATGAAATAGATAAATATGAATTGAATTTAAAACCGGTTTTATAAGAACCAGTCTACCACCAAAAGATAAAAAATTAGACGACCAATTAGCAAGCTTTTTCTGAACGTTAGTAAAAATGTCTTCAAAAAGAAAATTCTTCTTTTACCTTTATAAATAGGAGTTCCCAAGTATTTCATAGGTAAATTTTTTGATTGGAAGCTACAAACCCTTTGAATCGCGTTAACTCTGGTCTGGCTAATCGATCTGCCAACAATAAAATTGCTTTAGTCTTTGCTGATAGCTAAACCACTTAGATCATGAAAATTAACAAGGAATTTCATTAAAACTTTTATATTCTTGATGGAACCATTAGAAAATAAAATGAAATCATCAGCAAAGCTAAGATATAGGGAAGCACCTTTTAGTACGAAAATTAAGGCTAGGGTTTCTAACATATAAATCATCTAAGCCCCTAGACAAATATTTCGTAGCAATGATAAAAGAGCAGGAGAAATAGTATCACCTTGTCTTAGACCTTTGGAAGACTTGAAATAACAATGATTCATACCATTGATAATAACAGAAAAATAACAATTCTCAACACTATTTTAATAAGCATAATGAAATAATCATTAAAACAAAAAAGAGACAGCACCTCATAAAGAAAATTCTAATTGAGATTATCATAAGCTTTAGTAATATCCAGTTTTAAAATAATGTTTCACCCAATAACCTTAGCATTAATATCATGAGTAACAGCAAGAAGAACATTATCAAAAATGCTTCTACCCTTCTCAAAACTAGTTTGATTATAAGAAATAATTTTAGGAAGGATATTAGTCAACCTATTGACAATGATCTTAGAGTTAAGCTTGTTAAAAAAGGTACAAAGACTAATCGGTCTGAAATTATTCCATGTATTGGCCCCATCTTTTTTAGGGATAAGGACAATATTAGTAAAAGAGAAAAATTTCGGATAGGAATTACCCTCAAAGAAATCTTTCATCGCTTCAATAACATCCAACTTAATAATCTCCCAATTTTTTTGAAAAAATTTGGTAGTAAATCCATCCGGACTCGCAGTAGCATCCCCATTCAGATCATTAATAACATTGAAGATTTCATTTTCAGATGGAATTTAACAAAGAAGATTGTTATCAATATCATTAATAAGCTTAGGAATAACATTAGAATTCCTTATAGCAAAAAAAATAGTATGACTGTTAAAAATCTTCATGAAGTGATCAACTCCAGACATACAAATCAAATCATCTAACTCAATTAAAATTCCCTCATTATTAATAATTTTATGAATCTTACTCTTAATTTTATTCTTATTAGCCAAAGCATGGAAAAATTTAGTATTCCTATCACCCTCCATAACAACTTTAGAATTAGACTTTTGCTTCCAAAAAGATTCTTTGTGAAGTTGCAATTGAAAAAGATTCTCCTTAGCTTGGTTAAGATAATTCAGATTTTCAGAATCCGGATTCTCTAAAGGAATGATATCCAACTCAGAAACTTTCCTCTCTGCTTCAATAATATCAAATAAAATATTTTTGTTCCACCATCTCAGACATTGTTTAAGTCTACTCAACTTAGCCCAAAGTCTCAACATACCAGTGATATTGTTGTCAGGGTGCACGGGGCAGTCCAATTAATCTGAACCACATTTTTAAAGTTATCATGAAGCATCCACATATTAAGGAATCTAAAAGCATAAGAACAAGTAAGACAACTATCATTAATATTCAGAAGGATAGGTGCATGATCGGAGAGCGTTCTACTTAAATGTTCAACTTTCATAACAGAGAAATCAGCAATCCATTCATTATTGAAAAGGAATCTATCAAGCCGTTGCCACAAATTAGTTCTATTCCAGGTGAAAGGACTCCCATAAAAACCAATATCATTTAACTTGCAATCATTAATCGTCGCATTAAAGTCTTCCATAGCTTTAGTATTGGGCGGATTACCCCCGACTCTTTCAGAAGCATTAGAAATAATATTGAAATCACCTGCCACACACCAAGGAACATTAATATTAGCAAAAAATTTAATTAATTGTTCCCACAGAGTGATACGATTCACTATAGTACAAGAAGCATAAACAAAAGAGGCATGACAGTTAACATTAAAAACATTGATATGACAATGAATAACTTGATGCCAATCAGCTACAATATTTAAAGATATGGCATTGTTCCACATAATCTAGATTTTATTAGAGCAATTAGCAAAATGCATAGAAAACCCAAAAATTTAGCAGTATAATCAATTTTATCAGAATCAATAAGAGGTTCAATTAAAACTAACACATGAATATTATGAATTATACAAAGGTTTTTTACTCTAATCTTCGAGTCCCGACCACCTATACCCCTAACATTCCACATGAGAGCTTTAATTATTGCAATCTTTTGAAGAACTTTGAGCTTTGGTGGATCTAAGAGTAGCAGGTAAAATATTTTTAGCATGCTTACCTTTATTTTTACAACCTTAATGAAATTATCCTCATCAGAACTTTTTTAAACATCTTTATCATGATTAGAAAAAGAAGTACCCTGATTCATAATGATATTATTGAAAGAGAAAGAAGGTGGAATGAATTCACCTTCTTCACAAGCCTCGTTAGAAACAAAACAATTACCCACCATTTCATTGTCCTTCAAATTATTATCTATAGAATTGTCGATTACACAAGGTTTAGCAACATTAGGAATAACCATGTCATTAAACATAGACTCAATAGAAACAAAAAGATTAGGTTCAGTTGCAGTTTCAGTGGTAGTATCAATGAAATTTATTCCATCCTTGGCATTTAAAACAACCACACTGGTTTCCTGAATCTCATCCGACGAAGGCCCTACATTTTCTAAGTTTTCAACAACAGGGTTATCAATGACCGTTTCTAAGTTATGAATAGAGGGATGCGGTTTCACCTGATCAACTGTGATCACTTCATTATTTTCCACCAAAGGGACATAAATTTTTTTTTTTCGACAGATACAGGCTGCCCACTAGTCACAACATTAGATTTTTTTTTTTAAATCTGAGTGTAGTTTAAAATAATCATTTTGAGCATGTCCGTGAAGTTTACAATGAGAATAGAAATCATGAACTTTTTCAAACTCAGCCTTTTGCAAATACCCGTAAGCTTTGGACCCAACCCAGACTTCCTTCGGATGTTTTTTGGAAATATCAACCTCAACAAGAACTCTAGCTACAGAGGGTTGGGTACGAGATGCAGTTGCCTGGTCAGTTTGGAGAGGCCTCCCAAATATCGAACCCAACGCATGCAAGACTTTTGGGTTAAAAAAATGCAGACGCAAATTCGAAAATGATATCCAGATCGAAACTATAGGTGATTCTTCCTTAATGTCGAAAAAACAGCATCCATTTCAAAATTCTCATTTGATAGTTAAAGATAAAATAAGAACGCCTAGCAAATACACGGCTGTAATCCAGATCATTAGATAATTGTATAGCAACATGCCGAGAATCCAGAAGTTCAACCGAATAAAAACTAGAAAGTTTCAACGAGGGAAAAAAATGGTTGACGTAAACCGAACTTTCCGACTAGCGTAATTTGAAAAGGCGAAGCGAGTTTAAGGGCTTCATCTTCAGATAAAAGAATGGTCGAAACCCTAATAAAAACCGATTGAGTTAAAGAGGGAAGGACATCACCTGACGCCGTGCTACCCAACAATACCTCTTTGAAAGAACGAGATCGAGAAGGAGATTTTGATCCATCAGCATCAAGGTTAAAAAACCCTTAAAGAACGTCCACCATTCAAAAACAAGCCTAAAAAGGGCAAGAAACCCAGAGAGGCCAACCAAAACACTCAGATCTCAATAAAAAAGGAGAAAAAACTAGAGGAAGCAAGGCCAAAGCGATCGGAGAAGAGAAGCGCGGAGGGAACCCTAAATCGTCAGAGCGGCGCGTTAGGTCATGCGAAGTGCAATAACAATGTTGAGGCTTTCTCTAGATTTCTCCAAAACTTGCGACAAGGAGATGATCTATATAAAAAAGGCTTAGGATAATATTTATGGCAACGAGCTAACAACGCAAACAATAAATAAAGATTGTGTTGAAATCAATCATACTAAGTAAAAAAAAAAAAAAAACTTATTAATACTTCTTCCATGTGAAATTTTTAATCTTTGTACTCAAACTTTATATGCATTATTTATTGTCTTAAATATAATTATATGAAAGTTTAAATTTGTTTATAGGAGATCCCTAGTTTTATATATTCATTTTGTATTTTGTTGTTGGTCATTGTTATTTATCAACCGACTTTAAACTTGCCAAATTATTTGTCTTTACTTTTTTGTTTTTTGTTTTTTGAAAGTTTGCCTTTATTTGATAATTGATTAATCTACTTAAATATGGATATAAAATTAGTTCCTTATTTTTTTTCCTAATATTCAAATTGTTTTTTTTTTATCTTTCATTTTTTTAATTCTTTTTTTTTTCTTAATAAAATTTTATTTATAGAAATCATATTAAATCCTCCTCATATAAATTTTATTAACTCTTTAACATCAATTTTAGAGTATAACTGTCAATATTTTTTTTAGTGTGTTTGCTCTCTATTTATTTGATTTTTTTTTAAATAATTTTTTTATGATTATTTGTAATTATAATTTTTTAAATGGAAAGTTTTAATACTCTAAGTTTTAGTTGAGTATCAAACTCACTATTTGGATTGATAATTTTAATATTATTTTTTTGCAATCAATTAGGTAAGTATAAATTTTAATAAATTATTTTCATACAATAATGTCAATCTTCTTATAATAATTATTTTTTAAAAAATATAGCAACGTGTATTTTATGTACGTGCAATAAAACTAGCTATATAATGATCCAAATAATGATAAATCTATAAACTTTTCGAAATTCTTAGAGCTTCCTATACACTACCTTAAAGACTAAATGATTTACAAAATAATCACCTTCCCCAATCTCAAATGCAAGAATTACAACAACAAATTTGTCCATATTATCAATTATGAATTATTCTATTCAAATTGTATATGTCATCTCCTTTGGGACAATGGCCACGGACACAGCCACTGTAGCTCGATGATGATGTGTTAGTCATGACGTCGTACAAATTGATATGTGCATATATTAAAAAGGAAAAAAATTAGAACAAAGTTGAGGTTGTGGGATAAGGTAAAAACTAAAATCCTAAAAAAACTTTTATCACACTGTGAATTGAGAAGAGGAGAAGCGACGGTAGTGCCAGAGAGTCTACCATGAGTGTTGAGTGAGCTCGTCATTGAGTTCTTTAGGGGTGTTAAAATGGGCCAGCAGGTTGGGTTCAGGTCCAACTTAAATTGACTCAGTTCTAAATAGGTTGGCCATAACCCGACCTGATTTTAGAAAAGGGTCCAGAATTCAAACCCGGACCCAACCTGAGCTGGTTACCAGGTTTACCCGACTCGAACCATGAACCTAAACATGAAGGTTCATCCAGGTGAGCGCTGAGACAGACGCTCTACAAGCCGTAGGCAAGGCCAGTGTAGTTGCATTGGTTGTGGGGTTGCTTCGAGCAAGTGCACTCAGCACTGAGAGGTGGGTTACAAACTCGCGGGTGCAATCTGTGGAATGCGAGGCACCAAACGCTAACACATGATACCAGACTCGAATGTAACATGGGACACCAGACATGGACTCGATGCTAAATGGGTGCGATCGTGCAGGAAGATGGACCGGAACATAACGCGCAAGACCAGCTCACCAGCATGGATCGGTGGCTCGTGGGTCAAACCTGGGTAGAATTTGGGTTGTCGGGTCAACCTGTATCAAAACAAATTTTAGAAAAGGTTTGGAATGTAGAACCAAAACCCGAATCGTATGGTAAATAGGATGACCCAAACCTAAATTTTTTTGGGTCTAATTTTGGGATGGGTTAAGTTTTGACACTCCTATAGTTTTCTGACACTATAGAAAATTCAGGCATTATCGACGGTTAATGATAGATTTTTGGCGGTTCTGTTAAAAACTGGTGGTTCAAAAATCGTTGGAATAAACCGCGAAGGAAACAATTTTTTGACGGTTCATTTCCGACGATTACATGTACTGGCCGATTTGCTGGCAGACTAGACAACCGGCAATTTCCTGCGGTCGTAGCATCGGTGACTGCCGGTTAATCACCGGCGGCTTATCGGCCGTCCGGCCGTCAAAATTATCGGTATTAGCGGTGCTAAACCAACAGTCAACTGCCAGTCACCGCCGGTTATTTGACGGCGGCTTACCGGCCCTTAAAATTGCAAGTTTTACCGGCGGCCAAACCGCCGGGTACCACCGGTTCACCGACAGTGACCGTCGGCAAACCAACGATATTTACCGACTGTTTTATTAATTTTTTGGAGGATACAATAAGCCACCCGGTATCGAGAATTCTAACGGCCAAACTGTCGGTTGGCCGCCATAAAGCTGTAACATTTAAAAAAAAATGACAGCCTCCCTTCTATATACTCAAATTTCTACAAACCTGCACATAATAGAGAATAAATATCACAAGAATGGATAACATGCCACTATAATCAACTCACAACAATAATCCAAAATCAACATATATAGCATTGAAATGAAATCCACAAAAAAAAAAAAAAAAAAAAAAAAAAAAAAAAAAAAAAAAAAAAAAAAAAACATAACAATGAACATAAACTCATCAATCGTAATTTTGTTCTTAATACCTGAATTTCCTGTAGTGTGGTCATGAGTCGATAATACTTAAATTTCCTGTAGCGTGATCATGAGTCGAGCAAAGAATTTTAGGGCAAAGCTAAATGAATGGGACGCACAATCGTGAAAATAGAGGCGGAGGGGAAATTAAATTTTGTTCTTATTTTTTAAAATTTAGAACTCAACCGTTAGATCCAAAATGGACTACTGAGATTAAAAATTATTCAAGCTGTGCGGTTGTTTCACTACAAAAAATTTCAGCTCTTTGCGGCGGATTTGTGGCAGACTTTGTGACGAAATTTTTTTTCTCTAAAATAGCGACGGTTTTGCGACAAAAATTTTCTTCATTCATTTTGTGACGACAAATCATTCACAAATTTGTGACAAAAACTTTGTCACAAATCTGTCACAAATTTGATGCAAATCTTTCACAAATACTTCTATCTAAATCGTCTTACTCACTTTTTATTTCATTTGCTCTCGTTTTGTTCTGCTATCTTGCCCATGACGTTCCTTCTTCGTTGACCCTGTGCCATCAGCTCCTTCGATGATGTTCCTTCAATTCGACAACTTGTCTCCAAATTTTCTTCGGCTCCTTCGTTACTGTCCGACTTCGCTCCTTCAAGACTCGACATTGTTCCCTTACTATTGGATCAGAAGTTACACATTTTGATCGGAAGCAACGACTGGAGCTCCCTCCATAAGTTACACATTCTGATTAGAAGCAAGGATGGGAGCTCGCTCGCTCTGAAGGTATCTTTCTCCCTTTCACGTGCTTCTTTGGCCAGATCCCATAAATTCACCCTAAATCCTACATCCAAACCGCCCATTCCTATCACATCATATCAGCTTGGAAGGTAATTTTTCTTTCATTTCATTTCAAGTATATTCTTCATACTTTAGGGTTACATACTTTGGTGTGATGGATAAAGATATTATTAGTAGAATTCAAGTTGGATGAATGAAGTGGAGGAATGCTTTGGGCTTATTGTGTGAAAGAAAAGTCCCTCTCAAACATAAGGAAAAATTCTGTAAGATGGTAGTGAGAGCTGCAATGCTTTATGGTGAAGAATGGTAGCCGTTAAAAGAGAAGTTAAATATTAAGTTAAGTGTAGTAGAGACGAGGATGCTTAGGTGGATGAGTGGTTTTATTCTTAGAGTCTACTATTCATGGTGATTGTGTAATGGATGGAGATATTATTAATAGAATTCAAGTTGGATGATTGAAGTGGAATGTATCAGGCTTGTTGTGTGATAGAAAAGTCCCTCTCAAACTTAAGGGAAAATTATGTAAGATAGTAGTAAGAGCTGCAATGCTTTATGGTGCATAATATTGGCCATTAAAAGAGAAGTATAATTTTAAATTAAGTTTTGCAGAGATGAGGATACTTAGGTGGATGAGTGGCTTTACTCTTAGAGTCAACTATTCATGTTAATTGTGTAATGGATAGAGATATTATTAGTAGAATTCAAGTTGGATGAATGAAGTGGAGAAATGCATCGGGCTTGTTTTGTGATAGAGAAGTCCCTCTCAAACTTAAGAGAAAGTTCTATAAGATGGTAGTGAGACTAGCAATGCTTGATGGTACAAAATGTTGGCCATTAAAAGAGAAGCATAATATTAAGTGTTGCAGAGATGAGGATGCTCAGGTGGATGAGTGGCTTTACTCTTAGAGTCTATTATTCATGGTGATTGTATAATGGATGGAGATATTATTAGTATAATTTAAGTAGATGATTGAAGTTCAGGAATGCATCAGCCTTATTGTGATAGAAAAGTCCATCTCAAACCTAATGGAAAAGTCCCTCTCAAAGCTTTATGGTGCAAAATGATAAGTGTTCTAGAGATGAGGATGCTTAAGTGGATGAGTGGCTTTACATTTGAGAAACTAGATGTATTAATGTGTTGCACTAATTTATACACACTGTTATATTCCCCAATATATAATGAGTGACTGATGGAGTTGCATAACTATCCATATAAACTTTTAAAATTATCACTATTGCACATATTATTTAATTTTTTTTTTAAATTGACATAAATCTAATTATTTAGTTGTAGGAATTTATAGTCTAACTGTGTTATGGATATTCAAAATTATATAAGTTAGATGTATAACTGAATATTTCCTATATGTAAAATATTAATAGATAAATTTTTGAATAGAGTGAATTATTTCATTCAGGTAGGCTGACAATTACCTTTATTTATATCAGAGGGTAGGTTTATTTATCCATGTTCCAAATACAAAAATCAGGCCTACCATACACCATATGAGATCATTGTTGATCTATATTGTAGAGGATTCATACCAGAATATTGGCATTGATTTCACATGATGAATACGAGGCTCATTTTGACTCTCAGTGTGGCCAGTTTATAAGTTCAACATAGTTGAGGAAGATAGAGTTATGGACTTAATTTATGATACAACTAGGCCACAATTTCAATAATATGCAGAAGAATCCCTAAATAAGGAGGAACAAAACTTTTATGATTTGTCAAATGTTATGTAACAACTAATTTAAAATGGGTGCACTACTTACTCAAAGTTATCTGTGGCTGTGAAGATGTTAAGCATAAAGAGAATATAATGTACCTAGAGAATGATTCAATCAATTCATTGGTTTACTTAAGGAGACCAACCCGATAAATAATATAATCCCAACATATTTATATCGAACTAATAAACTAATTTTCAAACTTGATTTGATAGTTATAAAAATAAATTTTTGTGTTAATGGATGCATGCTATACTATGGGGATAATTTGTCATAAATTACATGTCATCATTATAATACACCAAGGTTAAAACCAAAATATGGGAAAAAAAGAAAACAAAAGGAGGTCCCAGTCAGTCAATTATTCTACTTACCCATCATTCTCAGATTATAAATATTTATATGCATCTATGAGGTCTGCTGCACATATAAGATATGTTAAGGAACCTAACTCATAAGTATGTGTTCTAGCACACCCGTTAGAAACAGAAGCCTAGAAATACTTTGACCGTATACATCCTACCTTCGTTATATAATTAAAAAATCTAATATTATATTTATATGCAGATGATTTTATTCCATTTAACCAATCTTCCTCACCTTACTCATGCTGGCCCATGATACTAACCCCCTACAATCTTTCTCTAGAATTGTGTAACTACACCCTATATATTTCTAACACTTATCATTTTAGGTCCACATAATCTAAAAATAAAGATAGACATGTTCTTATAGCCTTTAATCAATGACCTAAATTTAGTATGGAATGAAGGAGTTACCACATATGATATCTTCGTCAAAAAAAAAATTACATTGAGGGAAGCGTTACTTTGGATAATTGATAACTTTTCAGCTTGCAGCATGCTTTCTAGTTGGAGCACTGCAAGCAAGCTAGCTTGCTTATATTGCATGAAACATACTAAATCATTCATTTTGAAGCATGGAGGCAAAAATACTTAGTTTGACTGAAATCTTATATTCTTACCTATAAATTATCCATTCAGGTGAAATAAGGATTCCTTCACTAAGAATAGAGTAGAGACAACACAACCTCCACCAAGTTTAAGTAGAGAGAAAATATTTAAAAAAATAAATTTAATACCAATGATAATTGATTCTCCATCATTAGCTATTCACAAAGTGCCCGGGTAAGGAGTTACTCACAATTAGATAAAGAAGAGTATTTTATGGTCTTTATCATATTGGAGAATAAACTTGATGAGACATAATCTAAATGTGATGCATATAGAGAATAATATTTTTTATAATGTGTTCAATACAATAATGGACATTAAGGGTAAATCTAAAGACAATATAAAAACTAGGATGTATTTGAAGGATATTTATTGGAGAAAAATACTTGAGTTAAAGAAAGGTGAAAATGATCAACTTCTAAAGACAAAAGTTCCATTCACCTTCACTTTAGAGCAGAGGCGAGCGGTTTGTGAATGGGTGTAGAGCCAAAAGCTACATGATGTGTATGCTTCCAACTTCAATAGATGTATGATATGAGATCTGAGAGGTTATTTAGATTGAAAAGTCTGTTGACCTCGATTTTGGCTCGAGCGTGCTCGGGCACCTTCGATCGATTTAATCGAACCTCGTCGAGCCCAATTCGAGCTCGAATCGACCCGACTCGAGTTGGATCAGACTCGAAAGTGTTCGATTAGACTCGATCATTTTGTTTTGGTCACGCTGTGTCTGACTCGATTTAAATTAATAATTATTCTAAATCCAATTTTATTTTAGTAGTTTTATTGAGCCGGCTCGAACCCAATTTGATTCAAATCAAGTCAAATTCGGACTCGAGCCTAACCCGAGCTTAACCCAAATTAATCTGATTCAGTCCAATTTAATCCCATTAAAAACCATTTGACTTTCCAAATATTTTGAATTTTCTTTCCTAAATCTAGTGGTTGCGTCGACGGTTACGATCGAGCGAGATCTGCGATTCGGCCGAAATCCCGGCTCGCAGGGATTTTCTGCGATTCAAGCAGGCATCGAGCAGTGAACAAGGCCGTTCTAGGATGTTTTTCTGAAGCTGGAGCACGAAGGAAAAGAGGCGGGCTTCCTCTTTCGGCAATAGACACGATTTACCCGAGACGAAGGTGCTCTCTCTGGGCATTCTCTCTCACGCCGTCTCTCTCTCTCTCAATCTCCCGAACTCCCTTTCTCTCAGCCTTCTCTATTCAAAGACACGCCCGACCCCCTCTCCCTCTCATCTTCTCCCATTCGCACGATCCCAGGCCAGAACCAGCCGTTGGCACGATCCTAGGCCGGAACCAGCCCGACGCCACCCGATTCCCCTGTTCGTGCGACCCCAGCCCGACGCCGGCCTCCCTGCGTTCGCGAGACCGAACCCGACGCCAGCCTCCCTGCGTTCGCAAGACCGAACCCGACATCGGTCTCCCCTGTGCGACTCCAGTTGCTCTTGTCGCCCCTAGCCAACGCCTCTGACAGACCCGACTTCACCTCCACGTCAAAACCTGACGCCTGGATCGAGCCCAAACTCTCGCAAGGTGAGTATCTCCTTCTTCTTCTTCCTTCCTCTTCCTTCCTTAAACTCCTTCCTCTACCTTAGCTACCATGATCTTCTCTCATTTGGATCTAGAATTTTTGTGAATGATTCTAGTTGACAGCAAGTTATACCTACAGGAAGTTTTATTTTGGTTAAGATTTAAATGTGGATTGAAGTTCTAAGGTGTATATGTCATTACACCTACAATCCTCTTATTACTGTGGAATGCATTCACTATTTTCTAGTCGCTTAGTTTTGTTGTGGTGATTTTGGTATCAAATGAGATTTTGATGCTCTTGGAAATATAAGGTTTGTTGCTATTAGCCATAGATGGCTTTGTGTGTTCAAGGATAAGAAAACAATTTGGCAAACTTATTCTATGATTCATGCTATATGTCTTAGAAATTTTAGGTGTGGATGGTAGCAAGTCTTGAGGAACCATATTGCTTCTTTTCTAAAAATATGCATACCAAGTGTTTGTTGAAATGTCTTTAAAAAAAATTGTGATATTGGGTTAGCAATTCATGAAGCTTGGGTTTGCATATAGATCCACTTAACCGAATGTTGATTAACCATACTTGGTTATAAAGGTCCTACATATTTTCACTCATGAGTATGAGTATATTTATGTTTGCAAGTTTCTTCCAAGTCTCTTTTATGGAAATGCCTAGTGCTCTTTCGATTACAAATGTTGTCAATGAGCTTTCGATAAGTTTCAAATAACCTTTTTCAAATAGTTATTTAAAGCTTTTGCAGGGATTTGCGATTATGGGAGTTTTAGCTTCTATGATTTGCTCCAAGTGATTTCATAAATTTTCATATAGTTGGCGCTTTGCTTATAGTAAAAGTTTGGTTGCCTCTGGTCCTTTTATCTCTCTAGTAAGCATTTTCATTCTTGATGTTGGATTTTATGAGGCTTTGAGCCATGTTGTTCTCTTAGATATTCATGCTTGTGAAGTCCATCCCAAAATCTTCTTATTGTAGTGTTTAAAGTTTTTTTTTTTAACAAGTAATATTGGTAGTGAGTTTTGATAGATTTCAAGTAACCTTTGTAGTTGTTGTGTTATATTGAGAGACCTACATGCAATTCTCTCATTTTTTTTTCTACAAGAACTCATATGTGAGATGAGTTTATAGATTATCGGAGAAGTTGTTTGTTGGACTTGTGCAAAATGTCTTTTACTAACATGTGGTTTGTTCTCAAAGATGAAGTTCTATTTCATGCATAGAGAGATCAAAGAGCCTCATAGCACACACCTTGTTAGTACTCACATATAACTTTGTATACCTAATAAAGGTTATTTAATTATAATAATTGCGATCTCTCATGATCCATGACTAGTCGGCGAGATTTCATATACGATTTGGTGATTGGATTGCCTCATTACTATTGTCTTCCTATGCTATTTTTTTTAGTAGAGTAGTCATTGGCTGCAAATCGTTGGTGCCATATTGAATGCTATTCTCTTTATTTATCATATCAATGTGTAGGAAACAAAGTGCATGCTAAGTACCGAATATGCTAAACAATCTCTTGTAGCATATATGATCACTAAAGGTTTCATATGTTTTTGTGCGTTGGTTAAAGTGCGCAGTTCATATTTTGGAAAGATATGAGCATGCAATATCACTTGTTTGAAGAAGGTGTCTTATTAGCGCAAATAAGTTTCATATAGCATATGTTGAAAGACATTCTTGAGTTCTTTTGGCCGAATCTTTTATTCCTTCTTTGAGAAAATTCCTACAGCTTTTGTAGAGATTTTGCTACTGTTTTCGTAAGCGAATGAGTGCAGATTTTGAGAGTTCTCTCACTGTTTTCATACAATAATACCTCTAACACTTGGGTGAATCTTTTATGGCTGTTCTATGGAAATTCCTACAGCTTTTGTGGAACTTTTTCCACTGTTTTTGTAAGAAAAAAAGTGCAGATTTTGGACATATTATTGCTGTTTTTATATAAGAATTCCTATGGCGTTTGGGTAGATTTGTTATTGCTTTGTTGTGAATTTTCTACAGCTTTTGTGTAATTTTTCCACTGTTTTTGTAAGAAATATGTGCAGATTTTAAAGGTTTTATCGCTGTTTTTACATAAAAATCCTTACCGCATTTGAGTGGATCTTTTAGTTTCATGAAGATGTGTTTATGTTGCTCGCAAAAGAGATTGCAAGAGAATTTTGGCACATTTAGTGGTGCTTCATTTTGTGTTTGGAAGTTTCTTCTTATGATTTGACAAAGAAAAGAAGAGTCGTTAGATAGTTTTGTGAGCCTTTCCAAACAACGATATTCTTGTTGTGAACTACAAATTGTTGAGGTTGGCCTGTGACGAATCACATTGTGTTGAAATAAATTTGCATAGAGTTACAAGTTTTCTTATTATTATCGTACAAGTCATGGTTTAGTTGGAGGAGTCACATGCATGAAGGTGTATTCACCCAAACAAATTCTCATATAAGTGTCATCTTTATAAGAGGTTAGAAAATGTCTTGTGGAGGGATTTCATTGCTTCAAGTGGGGAAAATTGTTTCTCTTGTCTTCCTTTAGTCTGAATTATTGGAAAATGGTAGACTTTTCTTCTTTGCGGCTTTGTTCAGTTATTATTTATTCATAGTTTTTTTTTGATTGGTTTCAAGGATATGTGGGCCACTCAACTATTTTGTTTCTGGAAGGTGTAGGCATTTTCTTGCATAATTATGTGATAGATAGCAAGAAGCATTGGGTTCCAACATTGAATGTTTATGTTGCCTCATGGTGGAAGAATTTTATGGTTTGGTTTTATATCGAGATTTGTGATTTGCTTCATAATTGAAAGGATTTATAGAAAACTTTATGCTAAAGTTTCATGAGTGGTCTTCAAAACGAAAGATGTTGTAAGTCGTTTTATATTTGATTTCATGTTAGAAAGATTTGCTAATTATTTTTGCATCGAGAGGCTTTATGTGAATTGTTTCGTATTGAGATTTTGTAATTTTTTTTTTTTTTTTGTGAATGTTTTATGATGAGGGCTCTACAATGAGAGGTTTTTATAAAACCTTCTCGTTGGAAAGCTTTATTTATTTATTTTTTTTCTATCCCACTCCAAATAAAAAGAAGAGGCACTTGATTATGGTTTGTTGGGTAGGATTTTGAGTCAAAGAAAGAGGGAATTTTTGATAGAAGATTTTTATAGGGTTTTTGTGTCAAAATAAAATGAAAAGAGGAGAGAATTTGATAGATAACTTTTGGGAGGTTTTGTGTAATAGTTCATTTAGAGATTTTTTTTGCGAGTTATTTTAAGATCTATAATTCTGTTAGACTTGTTTAGTAGGCCCCTTTAGTGTCTTTTGGGAATGATTAGTGCTTTACCATGTGAGTTAGGTTCTCTTAGTAGTCCCTTCTAAAAACATGAGTGTTTGGATTTGAAGCTTTAGGAGCTTTATGTTGGAGGTCTTTAATGTCTTTTTGGAGCAAGACAGTCCCCGCCCATTTGAATTCTCCCTTAAGTGTTAGTTTCTAAAATATAGAATTTTAGATAGACATAAAACAAATGAGAGTCTAGTTTTAAGTTTGATTTTGGAGGTTTGTTTCCTTTAGTTGCTTAAGGCTCCGTTTGTAGGGTGTTGTAGGTAGAAGTCTTAAACATGTCAAGTGCCTCATTTGGATTGTGGGAATATTAAAGGGCATTGTTAATGCTGCTTTAGGATACACTTGTCTTTAAAGAAGTGTGTCCAAAACAACAATGCCTACATCCCTTTTATATACGATTTTCATTCTTCTTCTTTTTGTTGCTTTTAGTTGTCTTTTACTTCAATCGTTAGCTTTCTTTGTTGTTTCTTTCGTGCTTTGACACTACGCACTTACAAAACGAGGAAAACCCAAAAGACAAATGGCCCAACAAGTAACGAGAAGGTACGTTCTTTTTTTTCTTTCTGCATTTTCATTATTTCATATTATTAATTGCTTATAGAACTGCTCTAATACATATCTCTTTTGTGTCTTGCGAGGTAAAATTTAAAAAAGCAAAGGATAAGGAGTGTGGGAGTACTTGGAGAAGGAGCTAGGACAATCGGATCCGATCATCAGTCGCCCCTATTCATTCCGGTAGGGGCGCTACGGGTGGAACCACCGGGTCATAGCCCCCAGTGCTGTGAGTTTTCTTAAAAAACTTAAAAAACCTCTAGGGGCCTAGATGATTGTACGCCTCCCCCCTTAGGGCCTCATAGAAACTTCAATTATAATCAGGATTGCTTTACTTTTGCTAGATCCCAAAAACCTTGTGACATCCGTATAGAAGTCTTAGGAATTAGAAAACAACATCACTTTTGATCCTACAACACTAGTGACATCTAAGGACAAAAATTAAGGACCGGGTCTTAGATAACATAGACTTAGTATGCATGCTCCCTATAGGATAGAAACATTAAAACAAAAAATTAGTGACACACTTTCCTAGATTTGAATTTTTGTTTTTTTAATTCGTTAATAATCAACGAATCAATCTTAATCTAATTCTTAAAATCTATTAAAACACTTAACTCTTAATTAAGCTATTATTAACATTTGTAATTATTAAATTATAAATCTAAAACATAAACCTAAATCTAGTTTAACTAATTTAATAATCAACCCTTAATCAATCTAAAGTCTAAAAGAGGTAGACTTAAAATTAGGAGGCTCAAACCTAAACTAAATTTTATTAGGATAAATGACTCCTAAAATATCAAACCTTAGATTAACTTTTAAAATTAATCAACAAACTTGATTAATAAATTGCCTAATCTATATTTCTTTTTCTAATTTATAACAAATTAAAATAAAATAACAAAGTTAATTATCACTGGGTAACCCAGGCCTACGAGGCTATTAAGTTAGCCTCAAGGAGGGTGAAATAAACCTCACGGCCTCGATGTGAAACAAATGTGGTAGTTAATAAAAAATTAAAATAAAACATCCTAAAAATCAATCCCAAAACACTAATATTTGAACTTTAACCAAAATCTTTCCTTTGCCCCTTTTAACAAATAAAAAAAATACAAACAACTCTAACTAAACTATCCCATATAGGACCTACCAAAACCACACAGCTTTCACACACTTAGATGAGTTTGATAGGACACGACCATTAGCTTTAGGTTAGGTTGTTATTCTGCTTTTCTTTTCTGTGTTGTGCTATGACGCTCTGCATGTGACTTGAGTGTTGGTTGTTTTTGCTATCTGTTGTAGCTTTTCTGTGACGCTTTTTCTTCTCTTTTCTTTTCTGCACTATTGTTGTGAACGTTAGGATACCCATAGGTTAGGCACGCTTTTTCATACTAATGTTGTCTTCCTGTAGGTGGACGTGCTTACACAGCGCTAAAGGGGGATAAAATTAATAATAATAAATATATAACTGCTTTAGGTACCTGCTTCAGCTGCTTAGCCCCCAATAATCAGAGCACGGCCAAGTGTGATTCATTTTTTTTTTCTGCATTTTCATTCATATATAACTGCGTGGATGATTTTTCTTGGATGATTTTGATTATAACTGCTTAGGATAACCCATGCAGGAGAGTCTAGATTTTCTCTTTTTGTGGATGTAATGTATTTGATAGTGACTGTTGTGAAGATCTAAAAATAAGGCGTTTTTTTTAAAAAAGAATTAGGAATCCAAAGGGAAAAGTAAACCCCCACAGAGGGTTTCCTTTTTCATTTGGATATCCTTTTGGAGCATTCACTACGAGGAGTCCAAAGGGAAAAGTAAACCCCTACAGGGGGTTTCCTTTTTCATTTGGGCATCTTTTTGGAGGACGTACTACGAGGAGCCCGAAGAGATGAAGATGATCCAAAGACGAATCAAGGAAGGGAAGACGAAACTGAAGATGTAAAAATGCCTTATTTTAAGATTTGCGTCATTCCCGGGT
>NW_021319679.1:4757-101898 GCF_001605985.2 Dendrobium catenatum | reverse complement strand
ACATCCTAGTTTATATTGTCTTTAGATTTACCTTAATGTCCATTATATGTATTGACAGATTATAAAAATATATATCTCCTAATTATGCATGCACATTTTAGATTATGTCTCATCAAGTTTATTCTCCATATGATAAAGACGTAATATCTTCTCTTTATTTAAAATTTTTATGAAGTAAACCTTATCCTGGGCACTTTGTGAATAGCTAATGATGGAGACATATTATCATATGGTATTAAATTTATTTTTTATCAAATAATTCTCTCTACTTAAAACTTGGTGGAGGTTGTGTTGGTCTTCTACTCTATTTCTCAGTGAAGAACCTAATTTCATCACCTGAAGGATAATATTTAAGGTAAAGATATAGATGAACAAGTCAAAACAGTATTTTTGCCGTCCATTCTTCAAAATGAATGATTAGTAATGTTTCATGCAATATAAGCAACTAGCTTGCTTGCTGTGCTCCAATCTGAAAGCATGCTGCAAGCTGAAAAGTTATCAATTAACAATGTTAAATCTTTCCTCAATGTAAATTTTTTTGAACGGAATTATCATAGTGGTAACTCTTCATTCAACTAAATCTTTTTTTAGGTCATTGGAAAAAGGCATATAATGAACTATCTATCTTATTTTCGGATTATGTGGACCAAATGATAATAGTGTTAGAATATAATGGGTAGGTAGTCATACACAAATTCTACAGAGAGATTTGAAGGGGGTTAGTTATGGGCCAGCATGAAGAGAATAGGAAAGATTGGTTAAATTGGAATAAAATCAGTCTCATATATAAATATTAGATTTATTAATATAACGAGGTAAGGATGTATACGGTCCAGAAGTATGTTCTAGGCTTCTGTTTAACGGGTTGTGCTAGAACACAATACTTATGAGTCAGGTTGTTCCTTACATATCTTCTAGTATGTGTCAGCAGTGACCTCGATAGAATGCAGTATAAATATTTATAATCTGAGAATGCATGGATTAAGTAGAATAATTGACATAACTGGACCCCCCTTTTGTTTTTCTTTTTTTGTTTCTCCATATTTTGGGTTTTAAACCTTGGTAGTTTATCAATGATGACATATAATTAGTATGACAAATATATCCCCGTAGTATAGCATGCATCAATATTTGAAGGATATTTATAGGAGAAAAATACTTGAGTTAAAGAAAGGTGAAAATGATCAACTTCTAAAGACATTTGAAGGATATTTATAGGAGAAAAATACTTGGGTTAAAGAAAGGTGAAAATGATCAACTTCTAAAGACAAAAGTTCCATTCACCTTCACTTTAGAGCAGAGGTGAGCGGTTTGAAAATGGGTGTAGAGCCTAAAGCTACATGATGTGTATGCTTCCAACTTCAATAGATGTATGATATGAGATCTGAGAGGTTATTTAGATTGAAAAGTCATGATTATCACTTCTTCATGAAATGTTTACCGTTTATTACTTTCAGTCCTCTTTCAGATTCAATCTTAAATATCTTGAGCGAACTAAGTATCTTCTTCAAGAATTTATGCTCATTAAGACTTAATGAAGAAGCTTTATTCCATATTGAGAATAACATTCCTTTCATTATGTGTAATCTTGAGAAGATATTTTCTTTAGCGTTTTTTGACTCTATGGAGCCTCTGTAGGTGTATTTACCATATAAGGCTAGAGTTGGTGGGACTATTCAATATCGGTGGATGTATCATTTTGAATGATAATTTTGTGCAAACATAACATATCAAATATTATTAAAAAGTTTTAAATTCATAATTCTATATCATTCAAATACTTAAATAAACTTAAGAAGATTGTAAAGAACAAAGAATGTTATGAAGGATCAATATGCCAAGCATACATGTTCTATGAGACTATTCAATTTTGCTCATACTTCTTTGATACATAGTTATAATTAATAAGGAATACTGCACCTCAAATTTTGGGTGATCCAAATGTATGGCATCTAACGGTAGAATATCCTTATTCAACGGAGGTGGCGAGGCAATAAACACTTATATTATGTGCTAATTAACAAATAAAGAGATGAGAGTTACCTCATTGTACATGTTGCTTAATTGTACTAAAGTTGAGTTATATCTCAAGTAAGTTTAAGTGAATATTATGTAAATTTTATAAACGCATACATAGAGACCCTAAATTCAAAATTTTTACAGGAAGTTTGTTAATGGTCTTACTGCAACGTCACTATTAGAGAATGAGAAGAGGGTGGAATATGAATTTCTAAATTTGTTCAAAGAAATGGAATATATTTCGATAAGTCACTTAAACCTTATATCTAACTAATTTACTTACTGAAAATGATAATAACATATTTGCACTTTCTACACTAGTCAGGTCCACAATGAAGCCATAGAGTTGCAAGATCAAGGACTAATGAATTTAGCTTGTGGACCTATGAGAGCAGTACAATGTTGGTCAATTTTCATTGTCAACGCTTACATATTTCAAACAAAAGCTTCATGTGAAGGTCAAAAAATAGAGAATTGCAGTGCATGTGCGACAGTGAACAATCATACAGGTGATGATTGTGAGGATTATGGGGTCTTACATGAAGTACTATAGTTGGAATATCCTGGTGAAGGGAACAATGTGTATCTGTTTAATTGTGATTGGTTTGATCAAGTGCAAAACAAAGGAATCAAGGTGTATCCACTTTATGACATTACAAAAGTATAGCGATGTAGAAGATATGGAAAAAATGACCCATTTGTCTTTGCTATCCAGGCTACCCAAGTATTCTTTAGTAACTATCCAGGCAAACTGCAGGGTAAATAAAATTGGCTTGTAGTCATCAAAACTCAACCTAGAGAGGTTATTGAGAATAATACATCAATACCAATAGTACATCAATAAGGGTATATGCCAAATTTTAAAGAGATTGCTAATGATATAGATGATCTAATTATAGTTAATGAAATTGATTTGCAGTTAGAGGAGGTTGACTTAGACGATAATGAGGAGAACATTGAAGATGTTAGTAGTGAGGATGTAGAATCGTTTGATAAAAGTGAATTACCTAGTGATTAATAGTTATAAGGTAAATGTGAATCACCTATTAGAATACAGTATATTATTTTTACATCTTAGTATACATATCATAATTTCTTTTTTTACATATTAGTATACATATAGTAGATTTTTTTTACATGTTGTCCTACATAGAGTAAATTTTTTTACATGTTATTATACATACAGTAGATTTTTTTACATGTTAGCATACATATAGTAGTTTCATTTTTTACATGTTAGCATACATATAATAGTTTCTTTTCTTGCATATAATTTACTTATTTCCTAAATTTTTATAAATATACAAATTGTAGTTGATTGTTTCTTTTCTTTTTTGTAGATGTATTGTAGAGGTGATGAGCACCATAGGCGACTATATACAAATAGTTTCAGGCACAGGAAGACTACCAGTGGAGGATCTAGTAGGGGTAGAGGTACTGAGGGGACCTCCTCTTCACTGCCTGCCACTCAAACCTAGTCTTGCCCTCCTTTACCTACAACTCCTATAAGGAGTCCTCCATTTTACACCGCAGACCCCACTTTTCGTCACCAAACCCTACGCAAACAACTCCCTTTTACCCGAACTACCCCTCACCATCTTCTTAGGCATTCCCTACTACTTATCCTTATTTATTATATGTTCCGCCATCTTACTGCCCACCATCCCCTCAGCCCTATGTAGTTGAACCTTCTACTCCAGTTATAGCTAAACCTTCCACGAAGGTTGTCGCACCAATTACAGATGGGCACATGTTGATTCATCCTGAGAGTGACACGTACGTAAATGTGTATGTTTTATATTAGGCATATATTTGAGAAATAATATTTTTCAACTAAACTTTTTTGCAGGTTTTAACAATCAAAGAAGCCCACACAAAAGATACGGGATATCATACTGGTCCTCCGGCTCGGTGGTCCAATCAGCTAGGCAAGAGATTTTACAGAGATTTGATGCAATCTGATTATTAGTAGTGGCCGAATCGGCTGGCCGTCCAGTTTACAGTTCAACCGGTTGATTTTTAAAACCATGTTCTAAGCACTAACTTCTCTCTCTCCTCTATTTTCTTCTCAAAATTGATTTTTCTTTTCTCTTTTAAACAAATGAGAATTATGAATGTACTTAATAAAGCCTGTTAATAGAAATAGTAATTTTTATGATAAAATATCTTGAGGACATATTGATAATTATAAAAATTATTCAGATTTTAAGCATAAAATTCTTATAAATTCTTTTATATCTTCAAATCTAGAGCTCTAAAAATTATAAATAAATATTCATAAAATAGTCTGACAAGTCTAAAAAACTCTGGTCAAATCAGTTTACAAACGGACACCTAATAGTCCCAAAAAATCTACTTATATCGATATGAGTTAATTTCTTAAATATTACAATACTTATTGTTTTCATATTTACAATGCTCATAAAATTAAAAGAAAATTATCACAATTAAAACACAGAAAATTATCACAATTAAAACACAATAATATCTATATCATAACTAACATAATTTATAAATTGGACCTATAATGACTCCTAAAATGTTATTTGACTGCTAAGTATGGATTTAAAATTTAATGATTTTAAAATTCTCCTCTCGCACAAAATAACTCTTATAACATCGATAATTGGTATTCTTAATTTATTTTAAATAATAAATAATCTTACTCATATACTTTCCTTAATATTATTCTGATTACTATTATCATTTAATTTAACTAAAACTTTTATAAAATAAATATTAAAAAATTTTCTTTATACTTATCTCCCTCAATCCTTCCAATGGCCACTCAAGTCTATGCCTGAGTCCTCGCCTTTGCCTTCTCTCTCGTTCAACCATACGCACAGAAGCCTCTGGGTTTTCTCCCTCGCTCTCAATTAGGGGTGTCAATTATTGACCCGACCCAAAAAATTCGGGTTCGGGTTGACCCGTTTAACAAACGGGTCGGGTTCGGGTTGCAGTTTTTTACCCATTTGAAAAATCGGGTCGGGTCCGGGTCAACCCGCTAACCCGACTTTGACCCGAACTCTGAAAATGCTTCGTCGTCTGCGGCTTTTCCTCCCGTGGTGAGTGCGAATGTCTGAACTGTTGCTCCTTCGGGCTTCCACTGCTGCTCCTTATGTCCTTCACAAGCAAAAGTATAAAGAAGACCAAGGTGAACTCCTATTCATCTTCTGGTCGCAGAACGCACACAAGCAGATTCGCTTGGCTCCATTCCCTCTCCCATAGTCTGATCTCTCACAGGTTAGGCGCACACATGCAGGCGACATTTGCTCTCTCCGATGATTCGATCTCTCTAAGCCGCACGCAGGAAGGAAAAAAAAAATTAAATCGAGTGGTTCACGACTGGAGCTCTCTGCTCTCTCCGGTCTCTCGACTCTCTCCATGCCGCACACATGAGTTCTCTCTGATCTCTTTCGGGCTAGACGCTGAGGCTCACACAGACAAGTTGGCAGGCGGTAGGAGCTCTCTCGATCTCTCTGATCTCTCCAAGCCGCACGCTCTCTAAGATCTCTCCAAGCCACTCGGTCCTCTCCCAATTTCCCTCTAACGCGCTGAATCGCTAATAATCAGATCGTACGCGGGTCAGGTCGGGTCAACCCGACAACCCACACGGGTCGGGTTCGGGTTGGGAAACTTGACCCGTGGGTTCGGGTTGAGAAACTTGACCCGTTTGTAAAACCGGGTCGGGTTTGGGTTGAACCATTTGGACCTGGGTCAAGTCGGGTTGGACCCGAACCCGACCCATTGACCTGTTTTGACACCCCTACTCCCGATCTCAATAATTCGGTCATTTCTCAGTTTATAGGAATGAAAACCTTTTCACCTTCTCGACCATCTGCTTATTTCATCTCATTCACGTCTCAAGGCATCGGAGCTCCTTCGACATCCTCAATACCACATGAAGAAACCGATACAACTCAAATGACAGAACGTGCTTCTTCGCCCCTTTCGTCTTCTTCATCTTCCTCCCTTGGGCTTTCACGACTCAAGCGATTTAAGCGAAGCACGACGGAGTGAACTCCTTTGTCTTCATAGGGACTCAAAATTGACACAATCGGTCGATTGCTTCCCGCGATTTCAAAAGACAAAAATAATGACTTTGGTTTGGGTTTCTCAAATGATGGAAGCGACTGCTTCAAATCAGAGTATTACACACTACCTGCTATTGTGGCTTCTTATTGGAAGAACAAGACATGACAATCTTTTAGAAAGAAGAAGCCACATTAGTTAAAGGCACTCAGGCAAACACATACTTGACTTTATAACAAGCTATAAGAAAAATATCCAAACGCCCAAGTCTCAAAATGAGAAAATTATTAGGTGCGGACAGAAATAGAGATACGTTCGATCATCCACTTAAGATTTGACACGTGGAGTACACTTTGATTGTGCTTTATTGTGCGCTTTATCTGCACTTTAGTTGCACATTGACTGTTCTTTTATTATATTTTTTTATTATGCTTTTAAAATAAATCTATCTAAATTAAAATTAAAACAAATCTTAATTGTCCCTCTCATTTGAATCAAAATTCAAATTAAAAGAGATTTTTGAGCTAAACCTAAGATCCGGTTGGACCGGTTTAAACCAAACCCCCACGATGCATCTCCTCCCTCTTTTTATTAGGAAACCGCCACCACTGCCTCCTATCTATTCGCGGAAAAAGCCCGCCCTCTCATTCGCACAACTCCCTCTCGGTCACCCTCTCATTCGGACATCAAGAACCGTTGCTCTCTGCAGTTCGCACAACCCAGCTCGTCGCCCTCTCTCTGATTCGCAGAAACGAAACCTCCATCCGCCTCCTCCCAGTTCGCGAAATCCCTTCTCCCTCGTTCTCTCTTCTTTTTCCTTGTTCTCTTGCGTGAGAAGCTCCAGGCGGGATCCGCATCCTCTTTCATCTCAAATGCTCGCGTGGACAGCAGACCTAACCGTCGCCTACCCAACGCCGTCTGCCCTAGTCAGTCCGCCTATCTCTTGCCTCCTCTGCCCTAGCCGACGCCGACAACCTTCTCAACCTTGGGTAATTCCTTCTACATCCTCTTTATCTTCTTCTTTTTCCCTTCCTTCGCAAACAATCTAAATAAATCTTTCCAATTCAACAACTTATATCTTTTTAACACAATTTTGAATGAAGGATTGGAGCTCCTGGAGCTACATCATACAGCTTTAAAAATTATTAAATTGAGAATTACTGCCTTTTTAAAACCCATTCGTATAGAGTATGGATGGATAGGCTCATAACTTCTTGTTAAATATAATACGAAACTTTTTTTTTTTGTTTTTTAATTTTACTTCTTGTATGACATGCATTCAGTGTTATTTCTGTACAGTCGCACTAGGCTTTCCATATTGATAGCTAAAGCTCAATTGATTTGACTATTCATATATACCTTACCTATTATGATTATATCTTGAAGAGCTCATCTTGAGATAATGTGGTGTTCATTATGGTCAATCAATAAGCACGTTGCTTAAATCTATCAACTTCCAGGGTGAGGTTAGTTGTTTGTTTTTATGTTAAATGAATCAATGGAATGGCCTTAAATGCATATTCCTGCAAGAAAGATGTCCATTTAGCATAACTTCAATTCAAAATTTTCTGAGATCCTAAGTATCGTAGGGCTTCATAATCAGAGTTTAGCACAAGTTCTCTTTGAATAAGATAATGCCTCCAAAATTTTAGGGTCTAAACAATTGCGTAAAACTTAACATCGTTAGTAGAATATCGAGATAGGGTATCATGAGTAATAGCTTGCTGTTGTAAGTTGAGTTTGATATGAAACATGCATTTAGAGTAACACTTTATCATTGTATGGCTTATGGTTAATTGGAGAAATATGCATAAAAATGTATGTTCTGGATTGTTCTTTCAATTAATTTTGGGAAAGCTTTTCATATGACCACTTGTGCTTTAAGTTGTTTTGGAAATAAGCATTCATAAGTCTCTTATAAAGAATTTTTGAAAAATGGTGAACATTCAAGAGTCTTTTTATAAAACAATTTTTGGAGAAATGTTGGAGAAAATTTGTGCTTTCTTCTATCATGACTTGTTTTGGAGAAATTTTGAAATCATTCATATGCTTTCTTTTTTAATTATGAGCATGCATAAACCTCTTATAAAATGCTTTGGAAAGTGTGTATGCTAAAAGTGAGCCATGGAAATTTTGGATAGGGGATTGTATATGTGATGCAAATTGAAGTGAGTGAAAAGTGTATATATTGGAGTGGTGAAATGCTTTGAAAGGTAAAGCGTGTGAACTTTGAATGGTGAGATCTGTAAAGTTTGGAAAGTAAAACATGTGTATTTTAAAAAGTGTGTGTGTGTGTGTTTGAAAAGTGTTCTTTGTGTGTAGATTAAGAAGTGACATGTGTGTGCTTGGAAAGGAGATTTATGTGTTTCTTAGGAAGATGACATGTGTAAGTGTGGAAAAATAAATTATTTGATTTTGTGGAAAGTAACATTTGATAGTAATGAAGGGATTTAGAGGATTCCTATAACCAATTTCAACTAATCAGATAAAATGTTTAGTTTCCAAAAAAAAAAAAAAAAAAAAAGCCACATGATGTGGACTAGTCCTTTCTCATCGTCCCTATCATTCAACCTGTTTTGGTTTCAAATTTTTTGGCAAACTCGTCATTTTTTAATAATTAGATAAGACTAGTGATAATGACAATGACAACTATGATAATGAGGATGATGTATACTTCTAAGGAAAGTATGTGAGATTTTCTCATGCGTTGGATCTCTTATTTGATAGATTACTTTTAATTAAAATTTTTTACTATGATATTCATATGCTTTTTTTTCTTCTGCATGAGCTTAAATTCTTTCACAATTTTTTTATTCATCTCTCTAGCATTTATGCAGGCATGATTAAAATCATCGGTCATGAGTGAATTGCTTTTGACTATTTTTAGTAAGTAGTTTTCTACTTTTTGTATTTGTCTATCTTGTTTGTCTCAAAATCAAGATCAACTAGGTAGGTGGAGACCTTTGATAATAATGCATCTATAATGATGAATATTTATTGAATAGCCTACAAATTTACTACTTCTGTCCATCTTTGCTAATTTGATATTTAATTCACATATATCGTTACAACCTTTGAGAAATTCATCTGTTTGCATACTATTCTACTAGACTTACTTTTATTCAAATTGTTGACCTATTGTCTTTAAATTCATCTCCAGCTTCAAAACAATTTATAAACTGGGAAATAAATTGCATCATATTCTCCTCCTAATGCAAAATTGTGTCATTAGTGCAATATTTATGATCAAAATAGGTATAGATTTTATGAAAGTAGAAAGACATTTATGTATAAACCTACAAGCAAATTATTTTGTACAAATATTTTGCAATATTAACCAACACTCAAACTTACTAATTATCTTAGATAAAATTAGACTGATACTTTTGATAAAATGACAATTTTTATCATATATTACGTATTCCTTATGCATTCTTTTTATCATAATTAGTCTTGCATTAAGCTTTTGAGCGCATGTGCTGACTCCATTATGCAAATCTTTATACATTGGGATTTGGTGAGTTGCCATAGCATAGGTTAATGATGATAATTATGAAAATTAGAGATTTAAGTTGTCATAGCACATGTCTCGAAGATGTTTGACTTAATTATTTTAGTTGTATAAAAAAAGTTTGAGTTAGAAAGTAATTGCAAGAAGAGATTTTTGGATATTTTCATATACTAAATGCTATGCTTTAATGTGCAAGTTTGTAAATGTCATAGAAATTATTGTTAAGATTATATAAATGAATTCCTCTTATGTAAAATTTGTGCTTCAACCTCAATTGTTCTAATAAGAACCCCCAAAATGTGTTTTTAATCTTGCCTAAATTAGGATTTGATCATATCCCATGTGAGGTTATGGTTAACGAGTACTTGATTTATATCACAATCACGGGTAAACTTCCAATGAAGTCCCATCATGAGCTTTAACACCTATAAGGCTCCTAAGTAAAAGAGACAAGACAAAGTTCATTTCCTTCGCAAACAAACTTTAAGAAAGTCCTTTAATATATGAGAGTGATATTAAGGCACTTACATGGAAGGCTAGATAGAATTCATTTTCTTTACATAACAACCTCAGTCTTTTCAAGGATTTATTAGAGAGTTTAATCCCCCATCACCAAGAAGTAGCCTTATGTTGGATTCTGCCAAACTCAGTTGGTCTATGAAGCTTACCAAACTCAATGAGTTTATGGACTATACTGGCTTTGTTGGTTCTATGGAGCTAGTCAACTTTAATGAGTTTACGAAGCTAGATCATTATTTTATAAAGATGAATTTATTGAAGTCTCATTATGATATAATTAAAGTTGGTATGACATTGATAATAATACCACAAGGACAAATTCATTAAAGCCTCATTTGGATTTAGTTGAAGAAGGGCCGAACAAAATCACAACTCTGTAACCAAAGCACTAATGTCCAAAAATGATATTGTTAAAGATGGTCAAATCACAATCCTAGTACCATCATGAAAACCGCATTGAAGTCCCATCCACAAGATGAGCTTAAGGAGAGTTTATATTAGACCACAATTCATATGGATGCCGTCTTTAATTCCAATCAAAATGTGTGGGAGGAGAGTCTAACCCAAATTGTGATTATACTAGTATGGCTTTATTGAAGTTCATATAGTTGTGAAGAGTGACTCCTCGCACATTCTCGTTGTCTGTGCATTTCAATTTTATGTTGTTGCCTTGCACACAAGTGAGTTTTTAGATTTTTTTCTTGTACCATAACATTGGCAATATATGTGTCTATCTTTGTTGTTCCTAATGTCATCAATGTGCCAGCATAAATTGGGCTACTTCAGCTTTAGGTCTATGCATTTTTAAGGTAATTTCATGCGATTTCAAGCCCCTTGTCTCTTATTTTCATCATATTTGGTCAAACTAACTTCAGAGTACTTCTTGTAGTCAACATGAGGCTTTTTTAGAAATGATGACCATGAGCTTCCACACCAAGGAGTAGCCTTTTGATAGTCTATGGAATCTACCTCAACATACCTATTGAGTCTACCAAACTTGATGAGACTATTAAACTATCAAATTTTAATGGGTATCGGGAGCTATATAAATCCAATATGTCCAGACAATGTCAAATCCAACTACATGTCAACAAAATTTACCCAATCCTATTGAGTTTACAGAGTTTACTAATATATAATAGATATGGGAAATTAACCCCACTCCACTATTTGAAGCACTTAAGTTCAATTAGGCTATTGTCGAAGAGGGTCCAATAGAGCTCATGCTCCTATGAGGACAACTCAATATAATATTTCAAATGGACAACAAGTGGAAAGGCCTTGTTGTGCTTCATTTAGTAGTCAATATGGCCATCCAAATTGGTTTGTTTAACTTCTTGCTTAACAACTTGGTTCAATATCTTCTAACTGTGTTTGAAAAGTGTTTGAGCCAAATAACAACCTCAAAAATAAAACTTGTCCAATGGAACAATGGATGTAAAGACCTCTTCCTACAACCTCAAATCCTGAAAGACTTCTCCTTAGAAAAGCTTTGACCAACACCTCAGTGCTAAGAAGGCTATTATTGGAGAGGTTGGGCTTGCGCCCTTTGAAATTCTAAAGGAGTTCTAGATATAAGATGCTTAAATCAAATCAACTTCTCATTGGTGCTTCAAAAGGAAAAGTTGGTGACATGGCCACCAACATCAAAAGCCTTCCCATAACAAATAGGTGGTGCCATGAATCCAACCTAAAACTTTACAATAGTTAGAGATATCATCTTCAACAATGGAACTACACTGCACATTGAAGACTAATACTGATGGGACTCCAACTTGTTATAGGCTTATAGCTTCCCATTCGAGACAAAGATTAAAACCCTACCATAAAGAAGACATCCCTAAAAATTCTTCAAAAAGGATAAAAGTTTATGAATGAAACTTGAGATAATTAGTAGGTTCCTGTAAATCCTATAAATAAACTTGGCTTTTTAAACTTACACATTGATAAAATAAAGTATTATAAAGTACTAAAACAACCTAGTAGCAAAAGGACGAAAAAAATATTTAGGAGAGCCATGCGAAGTCATTACATTATTTTCCTCAGTTTAAGGCACTCTCATCCTAGCCCAAGGAATGGGGAAGATGGACTAACTTTTAGTTCTCTAATGCACTCGTTGGGTGTAGTTGGTGCCACCCTTTGCTGGAATGATTTGTTGGCAACAATCACCTATTGAAATCCATCAAAAGTTATTGTAATATCAAAACTTTACTACTACCTTACAGCTTTCACTGTCTTAAACTTTCCGTCTTTTCCACCTCTAATACCCACAGTTGCCATCCTTTAGTGGAAAGACCCTGATAACCTTTTTGCAGACTTCTTCAATCACTTGTAATAGATGAAGATATTGAATGTTTCCTTCATGCATGACAGACCCTAACAAAAACAGATCTTTGACCTAAACTAGATGGGGCTAAATTGACATAGTTTGGTTCATCTCTATCTGACCATTTAAGGTTGGTGTGCTTTCATGCAATTTCTATAGCATTCGAATTTTGACAATGAGGCTGTAGACATTGGTGGCGATGAGAGCGTAGGAGTAGGAGTAGGAGGAGAAACAAATAAGGGATAGTCTCATAAAGGTTATATTAACAGAAGTATATTGTGGCTATATTAGTGGTTAATAACATCAAACTTTTTTAGCACGAGCTTACTTAAGATTGATGTAGCGAATTGCAAGAGGGGAAAGTTTGTGAGTGAAATATAAAAGTAAAGAATCTATAGATAAAGTCCTGAAAAGGGGGGAGAATAACTTGATTGGGATAAAGAATAGAGATGATTGAAGAGTGGTTTAGCAATGGAAAAGGTATATGATTGATTTGATAATAGGTGATCAAAATAGAATCTGCTGGATTAATAAGGAATAATTACGTGAAAAATTAATGTCCTAACACCATTAAGAAGCTGATGATTTTTATATTTAACAAAATCATTCTATTAAGGTGTATAAGGTCATACATGGTAAATAAGATTATTAACATGATAAAATATGCAAAATAAAGATTGTAAGAATTTTTAACACATAATGTATGATGAAAGAAAAGGGTAGAACATTTATCTTGATCAATATCTTGAAATACATGAATGATCTCATACCAACATTATGTAAACTCATCTAACAGAATGCTTCAGTAATCCATAAATAAATCTAGTCTTTGATAAACCACTCCAAACATGGGAAAATTTGTATAATAATGCATTGCAGCATGTTCATATTTATGTGGATTCTGAACAATATGCTGACAATTGGTAAGATTTCCTATAAAGAAGAATCAGATCAAGTGTATGTAATACAACATTTACCTGAATTATGAGTGAGACAAACATTTTTCATGTAAACAATTTATCTGCAATATATAAGAAATATTGTGTATTCCAATTTCTCGTGAAACCCCATATTAGGAAAAGCCTATTGCTCGATTTACATAAATAAAACTTTTTTACATAAGAAATAATAAAAAGACAAAATGAGGATCGATTGAAAACATTATTTTATCCCAAATATTTAAGTTTGCTGTGTACTTTTCATGTAGTGCACAAGTATATGCACCTTAGGTAACATTTGATAGTAATGAAGGGATTTAGAGGATTCGTACAACTAATTTCAAATAATCAGAAAAAATTGATGGGATCCAAAAGTTCTAAAACCAAAGGAGAACTCTGAAGAGAAAACATGATACAACTCAATAAAAAAAAGAGAACAAACCACTGACAAAAGAAAACCAACTGGATGCAAAAAATAAACTTAAAAAGATATAGAAATAAACAAAACTTAAATTAAAATAAAATATCCTCAGAACAACCAACAAGTGGTCACCTCACATGCACTGATAAAATAGAAAAATAAGGTGCTCTAAAGAACATGCAAAGTAGTGGTCCACCACAAAAATCTTGATCCGTGCACTTTTCAAGTAGTGCACAAATATGTGCACCTTAGGTAACATTTGATAGTAATGAAGGGATTTAGAGGATTCGTACAACTAATTTCAAATAATCAGAAAAAATTGATGGGATCCAAAAGTTCTAAAACCAAAGGAGAACTCTGAAGAGAAAACATGATACAACTCAATAAAAAAAAGAGAACAAACCACCGACAAAAGAAAACCAACTAGATGCAAAAAATAAACTTAAAAAGATTTATAAATAAATAAAACTTAAATTAAAAGAAAATATCCTCAGAACAACCAACAAGTGGTCACTTCACATGTATTGATAAAATAGGAAAATAAGGTGCTCTAAAGAACATGCAAACTAGTGGTCCACCATAGCAATCTTGATCCAACACCTGTTACAACTCCTCTGAGAAATACCAACAAATCGACCAACAACACCACTCACACTTTTAGAAGAAGGATACAATGGTGGGGTAGCTTGTGGAAAGAATAAATAGATAGGAGACTTAGAAGAAATAAGTAGAGAAGAAGTAGCTCTCAAGCTTAGGAAGAAAAAAAAAACCTCGGGTTTTAAGACAATGTTCAGTTCATCGACCATCTCCAGCAGTAGCCAACAACCCCTTAAATAGGGAAAAAGGAATCCAAACAGACTCCCACAAGTGCCACCCAAGCATCTAATCAAAATAGGGAAAAAAAACCAAAGGAAAAGGCACGACTAGCCTAGGAACTGAGCAGCCAAGCATCCGAACAACCAGTCGTGAAATCAAACAAACAGGAAAATCAACAAACACCAAGGGAAAGGCATGACCAACCCAGGAACAGAGCAACCAGTCAACCCAACAACCAAGAAAACCATCAGCTAAAACCTCCAAACACTAAGCAGCCAAGGAAAATTGGGCCAAGCCCAATAGAAGAAAAAGTAACCCACCAATAAATGCCCAAAGAATAAAAGAAAGCCAACAAACCAAAGGAATGACTTGACCAAAGAGCACCCAACCTAATCATGATCATTGGTTGCCTTCCATCATTAGGCAAACAAAAATAAAACATAAAATCCAAATTATGATAGATTGCTAAATAAAAATATACAAATCGTAAACATAAAATGAAGACTATTGAATACATCAATTATCCTATGATGGAAGAATCTCATCTCTTGATGAGAACGCTTCACTAATGCATTGGTATATATCAAGATGATGAGTCTGCAATTCCACTGCTTCAATCCAAGTGCAATCAGTCAAAGAAAGCCCACTCCATTTTATCAGGAATCGCCTGTGCACTCCATGCCTTGTCTGAGTAGTTATGATGTCCAAAACATCTTCAATACGACCATCTTTGGTCTGAACATGACTGATAATGGGTAAGGTCTCTAGATCTATAGAATCAGTTGGATTTTCTTCATATAAAGTAAGACAAACAACATTAAACACAAGGGAAGTCCCAACAAAAAGTGGAAGATCCAGTAGGTAAGTATTTGTTCCCAATTTGTGAAGTATCCAGAAAGGCCTAAATTGTTTTTGGCTTAACTTGCCAAAAGTTCCAATGGGAAAGTGCAGTCGTCGAAAATAAGCCATAACTAAATCTCCCTCTTGAAAATGACACTCCCTCCGGTGCTTGTTAGCAATAATCTTGTATTTAGCATTTGCCATATGAAGTTTTTCTAGGACCTGTGTTGGATCGATTGAATATGGTTAGGAATTTCTGTAGCCTCGACACTAATTCTACTAGGCATGGGTAATGAAATTCAGTCTAAAATGTGGGGAATAGGTTGGCCAAAATGATTTCAAAAGGGGTTTTTCTAGTTGATTGGTTGATGGAATTGCTGTAAGCAAATGCGGCTTGGGGTAAAATTAAATCCCATTGAGAAGGTTTCTCACCAGCAAGACATTTGAGCAAGTTTCCTAAACTTTTATTTACAACTTCAGTTTGTCCATCTGTTTGTGGATGGTAAGAACTACTGAATTAGATAGTAGTCCCAAATTTTGACCAAAGTGTTCTCCAAAAATGGCTTAAGAACCTTGTATCCCCATCAGAGGTAAAAGTTTTGGGTATGCCATGTAGTCTCATAATTTTTTAAAAAATAAATTAATGACATGAGAAGCATTAGAGGTCTTTTTATAAGGGATGAAATGTGTAATTTTGCTAAATCGATCAACAAAAACAAATATAGAATCAGGCTTTCGAGCAGTGACAAGTAATCCTAGAATAAAGTCCATAGTGATATCTTCCTACAGTTTATTAGGAATTGTGAGTGGAGTGTATAGACCAGTGTTTTGAGAGGTTCCTTTGAATTCTTGATAGATTTTGCATTATTTTACAAATTTCATTATATGTTTCGCATGTGGGGCCAGAAGTATCGTTCTTCAACTAAAGTTGTAGCCTTTCCTTGTCCAAAATGCCCATAATCCTCAACAATGAAGTTCTTGGATGAGTTTTTCACGCAATTAGCTTTGGGTAACTCAAAGTCTAGTTCCCTTAAAAAAAATCCTTGTTGAATTGTAAATTGAGCAGAAGAGTTGGTTCCAGAAGTACAACATGATTCTCAAATAGTTTTGAAATCTGGATCAATGCCATAGTTATCTTTTAAAGAATCAAGAGAAATTATAGTTGGTTTGATAGTTACCAATAATTGGGCTTGTCTGCTTAAGGCATCAGCGACTTTTTTTAAAAATTTCAGTTTAAGATTAAATGTATATTCTTACAAGAAAGATGCCCATTTAGCCATGCATTCGATTCAAATTTTTCTGAGATCCTAAGTATCGTAGGGATTCATGATTAGAGTTTAGTACAAATTCTCTTTGAATAAGATAATGCCTCCAAAATATTAGAGTCTAAACCATTGCGTAAAACTCAACATCGTAAGTAGAATATCAGGATAGGGTATCATTGAATTTTTTATTAAAGAAAGCAACATGTCTACCCTCTTGACTAAGGACAACTCTTATGCCAAGATGAGAAGCATCACATCCTACTTCAAACTTTTTGTCAAAATTAGGTAACCTAAGAACATGGGCTTGACTCATTTTTATTTTAATCAGATGAAATGCTTTTTCAGCCTGGTCCACTAAAAGTTCCCTTTTTAAGACATTTAGTGTTGGGTGAAATCAAAGTACTAAAATTTTTCATGAATCGTCGGTAGAAAGATGCTAATCCATGAAATCCCCTTACTTTACTAATTTTTTTGGGAGTTGGCCTGCTTTGGATAACTTTAATTTTAATGGGGTCCACTTTAATTCCATCATCAGAGATAATATATCCAAGGAAAGTCTGACTAGGAGTCATGAAAGAGCACTTTTTAAGGTTGATGAATAAGCATTATTCTCTTAAGGTTTGAAGAACATGTCTCACATATTCTAGATGATTATCAAGATAAGAACTATAAATCAGTATGTCAACAAACTAAACCAAAATAAAATTTTCAATAATGGTTCATAAGATATGATTTATGGTTCGCATAAAAGTACTAGGAGCATTTGAAAGTCCAAAAGGCATAACTAACCATTCATAGAGTCTTTCCTTAGTTTTAAAGGCTGTTTTTCACTCATCACCGGGTCGTATTCGAATTTGGTGATATCCACTTCTCAAGTAAATCTTAGAGAAAATTTTGGCACCATTAAGCATGTTTAGCATATCGTCAAGTCTTGGAATTGGAAATCTATACTTGATGATTATCTTATTTATAGCTCATATATCAACCCACATCCTTCAAGTTTCATGTTTTTTTGTGGTAAGCAAGGCTAAGATAGTGCATTAACGCATGCTTTATCTAATTAATTCTTTAGCTAAGAGTTTAATTACTTGTTTTCAAAGTTCTTCATGTTCAGCAGGACTCTTCTGATAGTGAGGTAGGTGTGGTAAATTTGCCCCAGATATAATATAAATATGGTGTTGGATATCTCTTAAAGGTGGCAATGAGTGAGGAAGATCTTTAGGAGTTATGTCTTCAAATTCGTTGATCAAAGATTGAATTTCTTTAGAATTTTTTTTTGTTCTCTCCAGTATCTTTTCTTACCACAAGATAAATCACTTCAGAGTCTTTAAGTTCATTAGAATTGAGAAGCAACTTAGGATCATGTGACTTTGAATTTTTTTGGATAGATTTTGTAGATGGATCATAAATTTTCTTTTGTAGATACAAGGTGAACTCTTTGTTGCCTTGGGTTAAAGTGTACGCATTTTTCTCTCCATTGTGAATGGTTTATGATAATATTACCAATGTCAACCTAATATAAATGACATACTTTGAGAGGCACGATGTCACATAATACTTAGTCTTTGTAAAATTTTCCAATTGAAAGACTAACAGGGCATTCTTGAGTGATTGACATTTCACCACCTTCCTTAAACCATGATATTTTGTAAGGCGTGTTTAGTGGGTTTGGTTTCAATTTCAGTTTATCCACCATGAGTTGAGACACAAAATTTTTGGAGCTACTACTATCAATCATGAGGGAACACAATTTTCCTTTTACAGTACATGTGGTTCGAAAAATATTCCTCCTTAGTCATTTCTTATTGGTATCTGATTCAATGGTTAGAACCCTACGGATAACTAAATAATAATCTCCTTGGTCGCCTTGAACATTAATTGCTTCCACTTCTTCCTCATTTTCTTCTTCAGATTCATCGTTTTGTGAGTTTTCAAGGCTTTCCTCTTGTTTAATATAATTAGCTCTAGGTGGGTTATTTTTTCTACAGGTTGCAGACAAATGAACATATAAACCACATTTATAACAAGGTCTAATAGGTTTTGGTCCTATCACTCCTTTTTCCTTTTCAAGTGCTTGAGTTTGATTAGGTTTCATTTATGGATTTGGAATTGAAGAAGTTGATCCAAAGGTTGTTTGTGAAGTTTGAATTTTACTTCCAACATATTGTCTAGGCTTGGCTGAGTCGATTAATTTATTATTATTTCTTTGATATTGTTTTTCAATTTTTAGAGCCATTTGTTAAGCTTCATAGAGTTTAATCACATGATGTAGGTTCAATTGATCTTGAATGGACCACTTTTATCCATTGATGTATCGAGTTATGGTTCGTTCTTCAGTTTCATTCAAGTCATTTCTGGATTGTAGTTTGTAGAAGTTTTTAGTGTATTCTTCTATGGATTGATTTCCGTGGCGAATGTTATTGTATTCGTGGAAGAGAGTTCGAGAATGTTCAAAAGGTAAGAATTTTTCTTGCATTTTTTTCTTTTATTCTTTCCCATGATTGAATTTTTTCTTTCCATCTCTTTATTCTGTTGTTTTGAAGATTTTTCCACCATGTTATAGCATGACCCATCATTTTTAAATTAGCAAACATAACTTTTTGTTTTCAAGAATTTCTTTCCATTAAAAGAATTAATCAATTTTCTCAACCCATTCAAGAAATTGTTCAGGTTGTAGGTTACCTTCAAATTCACAAACGTGATCCCATTACCTATTTTGTCTATTTTGATTTCGTAGAGCTTCATCTTCACTTTCAATGTTTTGAGCATGAACGTTGTTGACATTTAAGATAGCCAGAGTATTAGCAATAGTTTCCATTTTTTGTTGTAGGTTAGTCATTTGTTGTATCATCATGTGTTGCCAATCCGCTTGATTATTTTTGTTACTCATTCTTTTTTTAAAGAAGGAGGCTCACATGTTAACCAAGAGCTTTGATATCAAATTGATGGGATCCAAAAGTTCTAAAACCAAAGGAAAAATCTAAAGAGAATAATGTCCTTTGAATTCTAGAATAAAGTCAATAGTGATATCTTTCCACAGTTTATTAGAAATTGTGAGTGGAGTGTATAGACCAGTGTTTTGAGAGGTTCCTTTGAATTCTTGATAGATTTTGCATTATTTTATAAATTTCATTATATGTTTTCGCTTGTGGGGCCAAAAGTATCATTCTTCAACTAAAGCTGTAGCCTTTCCTTGTCCAAAATGCCCATAATCCTCCACAATGAAGTTCTTGGATGAGTTTTTCACGCAAATAGCTTTGGGTAACACAAAGTCTAGTTCCCTTAAAAAAATCCTTGTTGAATTGTAAATTGAGCAGAAGAGTTAGTTCCAGAAGTACAACATGATTCTCAAATAGTTTTGAAATCTGGTTCAATGCCATAGTTATCTTTTAAAGAATCAAGAGAAATCTAGTTCAATGCCATAGTTATCTTTTAAAGAATCAAGAGAAATTATAGTTGGTTTGATAGTTACTAATAATTGGGCTCGTCTGCTTAAGGCATCAACGACTTTGTTTAAAATTTCAGCTTTGTGTTTAAGATTAAATGTATATTCTTACAAGAAAGATGCCCATTTAGCCATGCATTCGATTCAAAATTATTTTAGATCCTAAGTATCATAGGGCTTCATGATCAGAGTTTAGTACAAATTCTCTTTGAATATGATAATGCCTCCAAAATTTTAGGGTCTGAGTAATTGCGTAAAACTCAACATCGTAAGTAGAATATCATGATAGGGTATCATTGAGTTTTTTTATTAAAGAAAGCAACATGTCTACCTTTTGACAAAGGACAACTCTTATGCCAACATGAGAAGCATCACATCCTACTTCAAACATTTTGTCAAAATCAGGTAACCTAAGAACATGGGCTTGACCCATTTTTATTTTAATTGGATGAAATATTTTTTCAGCCTCAGGCATCCACCTAAAAAGTTACCTTTTTAAGACAATCAGTGATGGGTGAATTCAAAGTACTGAAAATTTTCATGAATCGTTGATAGAAAGAGGCAAATCCATGAATTACTTCGCTAATTATTTTGGGAGTTGCCCTGCTTTGAATAACTTCAATTTTAATGGGGTCCACTTTAATTCCATCATCAGAGATAATATATCCAAGGAAAGTCTAACTAGGAGTCATGAAAGAGCACTTTTTAAGGTTGATGAATAAGCATTGTTCTCTTATGGTTTGAAGAACATGTCTCACATATTCTAGATGATTATCAAGACAAGAACTATAAATCAATATGTCATCAAAATAAACCAAAACAAAATTTTTAATAATGGTTCATAAAATATGATTCATGGTTCACATAAAAGTACTAGGAGCATTTGAAAGTCCAAAAGGCATAACTAGACATTCATAGAGTCCTTCCTTAGTTTTAAAGGCTGTTTTTCACTCATCACCGGGTCGTATTCGAATTTGGTGATATCTACTTCTCAAGTCAATCTTAGAGAAAATTTTGGCACCATTAAGCATGTTTAGCATATTGTCAAGTCTTGGAATTGGAAATCTATACTTGATGATTATCTTATTTATATCTCGACTATTTTCATCTTGTTTTGGGGTAAGTAAGGCTAAGACAACACATGGACTCATGCTTTATCTAATTAACTCTTTAGCTAAGAGTTTAGTTACTTGTTTGCAAAGTTCTTCATGTTCAGTAGGACTCTTCCGATAGTGAGATAGGTGTGGTAAATTTGTCCCAAACATAAGATAAATATGGTGTTGGATATCTCTTAAAGGTTGCAATGAGTTAGGAAGATTTTTAGGAGTTATGTCTTCAAATTTGTCGATCAAAGATTGAATTTCTTTAGGATTTCTTTTGTTCTCTTCAGTCTCTTTTCCTACCACAAGATAAATCACTTCAGAGTCTTTAGTTCTTTAGAATTTAGAAGCAACTCAGGATCAAGTGACTTTGAATTTTTTTGGATAGATTTTGTAGATGGATCATAAATTTTCTTTTGTTGATACAAGGTGAACTCTTTGTTGCCTTGGGTTAAACTGTAAGCGTTTTTCTCTCCATTGTGAATGGTTTATGATAATAATACCAAGGTCAACGTAATAGAATATGACATATTTTGAGAGGCCTGATGTCACATAATACTTGGTCTTTGTAAAATTTTCCAATTGAAAGACTAACAAGGCGTTGTTGAGTGATTGACATTTCACCACCTTCCTTAAACCATGATATTTTGTAAGGCTTGTTTAGGGGGTTTTGTTTCAATTTCAGTTTATCCACCATGAGTTGAGACATAAATATTTTGGAGCTACTACTATCAATCATTAGGGAACACAATTTTCCTTCTACAGTACATGTGGTTCGAAAAATATTCCTCCTTAGTCATTTCTCATTTGTATCTAATTTAATGGTTCAAACCCTATGGATAACTAAATAATAATCTCCTTGGTCACCTTCAACATTAATTTCTTCCACTTCTTCCTCATTTTCTTCTTCAGATTCATCATTTTGTGAGTTTTTAGGACTTTCCTCTTGTTCAATATAATTAGCTCTAGGTGGGTTATTTTTTCTACAGGTTGCAGACAGATGAACATATAAACCACATTTATAACAAGGTCTAATAGGTTTTGGTCCTATCACTCTTTTTCCCTTTTTAATTGCTCTAGTTTCATTAGGTTTCATTTATAGATTTAGATTTGAAGAAGTTGATCCAAAGGTTATTTGTGAAGTTTGAATTTTACTTCCAATAGATTGTCTAGGCTTGGCTGAGTCGATTAATTTATTTTTATTTTTTTGATATTGTTTTTTCAATTTTTAGAGCCATTTGATAAGCTTCATCGAGTTTAATCACGTGATGTAGGTCAATTGATCTTGAATGGATCACTTTAATCCATTGATGTATCGAGTTATGGTTCGTTCTTTAGTTTCAATCAAGTCATTTCTGGGTTGTAGTTTGTAGAAGTTTTTAGTGTATTCTTCTATGGATTGATTTCCTTGGCAAATGTTATTGTATTCTTGGAACAAAGTTCGAGAATGATCAAAAGGTAAGAATTTTCCCCGCATTTTTTCTTTCATTCTTTCCCATGATTGAATTTTTTCTTTCCATCTCCTTATTTTGTTGTTTTTAAGATTTTTCACCATCTTATAGCATGACTTGTCATTTTTAAACTAGCAAACCTAACTTTCTTGTTTTTAGGAATTTCTTTCCATTCGAAGAATTGATCAATTTTCTCAACCCATTCAAGGAATTGTTCAGGTTGTAGTTTACCTTCAAATTAAAAAACGTCTATTTTAATCCCATGATCCCATTGCCTATTTTTTTCTATTTTGATTTCATAGAGCTTCATCTTCACTTTCAATGTCTTAAGCATGAACATTGTTGACATTTAAGGTAGCCAGAGTATTACCAATAATTTTCATTTGTTGTTGTAGGTTAGCCATTTGTTGCATCATCATGTGTTGCCAATCTGCTTGATTTTTTTGATTACTCATTCTTTTTTTTAAAGAAGGAAGCTCACATGTTAACCAACAGCTCTGATACCAAATTAATGGGATCCAAAAGTTCTAAAACCAAAAGAGAACTCTAAATAGAAAAGGACATAACTCAATAAAAAAAAGAGAACAAACCACCAACAAAAGAAAATCAACCAGATGCAAAAATAAACTTAAAAGGATTTAGAAATAAACAAAAATTAAATTAAAAAAAACCCTCAGAACAACCAGCAAGTGGTCACCTCACATGTATAAATACAATAGGAAAATAAGGTGCTCTAAAGAACATGCAAACCAATGATCCACCATAGCAATCCTGATGTAACGCCCATTGCAACTCCTCCAACAAATACCAACAAACCGACCAACAACACCATTCACACTTTTAGATGAAGGATACAATGGTGGGGTAACTAGTGGAGAGAAGAAATAGATAAGAGACTTATAAGAAATAAGTAGAGAAGAAGTAGATCTCAAGATTAAGAAGATAAACCCTCACGTTTTGAGACAATTTTCGGTTCATCAACCATTTCCAACAGCAACCAACATTCCCTTAAATAGGGAAAATGGAATCAAAACAGCCTCCAACAAGTGCCACCCAAGCATCCAATCAAAACAAGGGAAAAACCAAAGAATAACTTACGACCAACCCAGCAACCGAGCAGCCAAGCATCCCAACAGCCAGCTCAGGAACCAAATAGCCAGGAAACTTAGAAGACACCAAGGGAAAGGCACGGCTAGCCCAAGAACTGAGCAGCCTGTAAACCCAACGGCGAAGAAAACCATCAGCCAAGACCTCCAAACACTAAGCAGCCAAGAACAAATGGGCCAAGCCCAACAGAAGAAAAAATAGCCTTCCAATAAAAGCCCAAAGAGAAAAAAAAGCTAGCAAACCAAAGGAATAACATGACCAAAGAGCACCCAACTTAATCATGATCATGGTTGCCTTCCATCATTGAGCACACAAAAATAAAACATAAAATCCAAATTATGATAGATTCAAAAATAAAAAATATACAAATTGTTAAACATAAAATGAAACTATTGAATTGCATAAAAAAGCTTAGTTCCAAAAAAAAAAAAGAAAAGCCACATATAGGACAGTCTCTCATCGTCCATGTCATTCAACCTATTTTGGTTTCAACTCTTTTGGCAAATTCATCATTTTTGAATAATTTGATAAGACTAGTGATAATGATAATGACAACTATGATAATGAGGATGATTTATACTTCTAAGGAAAGTATGTGAGATTTTCTCATGTACTGGATCTCTTATTTGACAAGTTACCTTAGTAAAAAATTTTACTATGAAATTGTTATGCTTTTTTTTCTTTTTCATGAGCTTGAATATATATATATATATATATATCTCTAGCTTTCTCTCACTTTATATATATATATATATATATATTTGTCTCTCTAGCATTTGTGTAGGCATGATTAGAACCCTTGGTCAGGACTGAATGACTTTTGGCTACTTTATAGTAAGTGATTTTTTACTTTTTGGGTTTGTCTATCATGTTTGTCTCATCATTAAGATCAACTTGGTAGGTGGAGGCCTTTGATAATAATGCATCTATAATGATGAATATTTATTGAATATCATGCAAATTTACTACTTATGTCAATCTTTGCTAATTTGATATTTAATTCACATATATTATTACAACTTTTTTGAGAAGTTCATCTGTTTGCAGCTATTCTGTTAAGCTTATTTTTATTTAAATTGTTGACCTGTTGTCTTTAAATTCATTGTCAGCTTTAAAACAGCTTATAAACTAGGAAATAATTTGCAACAGATGCTCTTTATAATACCAAATTGTGTAATTAGTGTAATATTTATGATCAAAATAAGTATAAATTTTATTAAAAATACAAAGGCATATATGTATAAACCTACAAACAAATTATTTTGTACAAATGTTATGCAATTTTAAACAACACTCAAACTTACTATTGGTCTTAGATAAAAAAATTAAATTAGGTCGGTACTTTTGATAAAATGATTATTATTTTAATTATCTATTATGTATTCATTATGCATTCTTTACACCAAGAGATCCTTATGCAATTTTGTTCATAGAAATTGAGTTTTATTAGTTTTTTGTGTTAATATTTAGTTTTGTGAGACACTTCTAGAAGAATTCTTTTGTGTTGGGAGTTTGATTCAACCAAAGTTTAAGTACGCAATGAAAATGCTCATACTTTATTAAAAAAATATTACTTTCTTGTGAATAGATATTCCCCTTTATATTAAAAACTAAACTTTGGAAGTGTAAAACATAAATTTATGTATTATTATTGTGATTATTGGCGGTCAAATAGAACAACATACACAAGAATTTTGTTATATTGTTATTTCCCACTGAATCAGAATCGGTGAATAAAATATAGGCTTCTCTTATGTGTTCCCGTGGATTGAGATTATTTCTCCTCAATTCCCATGATTTCTCAGGATCTAGTAAAACCCACAAGCCTCTACGAGTATTGTGTGCTTCTTTTTGCCACAAAAAAAACAAATATGGTGAAACTTGTTTATTTTATAATTTATAAAAGTTAAAGTTAAGTTACGATGCTTTTTTATGGCATAAAGTGAAACTTGATTTACTAAACTATCTTTGTAAATTCTAGATAATGATAAAAAATCATGTAGTGTTATACACAACCTCTTTTCAACAGTTGTTTTTCTATAAAAATGTCATTACAGTAAGCATCCCGAACACTTTGACCATCTATTTTTTCATTGTAAACATGAATCTTGAGGCACATCCATTGTATCATCTTCACTAGCACCTATTTATCTTCCTCTTTATATGCCATTCCAACCTCATGTGCATCAACTCTCTTGTTATTTTGGATACTTATTATTTTTTCGTAATTATTCTGATTAACCTTATACTTAACTTAGAATTTAGCAAAGTGTATAAAATCAAAGTATTTATAGTTAGTTACATAAAGTTGTACGTCTTGACACTATAGTCGATTTTAGGCAGGCAATACATATTAGTATAGTAGTTAATTATTTAATTGCTTGTTTTATTATATTTGTGTTATTATTTTCATAACTATGATGAATACTTTAAGGTTGATTAAAACTTCATGCATGATGACTCATTCTACAAAAGTTTACTTCAAAGTTTAACCTAACGAACTAGTTCTCTTCTATTGTAAATAAAGTTATTACCTTAATTTGATTCAGTATTTACGTGCGAGAATCTCTTGTTGATTTGGAAGATTTAGGAATCTATCAGGAAAGATGTGTTAGTTGAAAATATTTTACATTTTTAGTGTGGTTATGCATATGATTCACCTATATGCAAAAACAATAATACTTTTTTAATTAGTTTTCTTATTTAAAGTCATTTATAGCACGAGTATTTTCTTTCATTATGATTGCATCTTTAACGTTTTGAAGAATGAGCTTCAATTCCATTGGCTCTGTTATACTGACACAGGCAGTAAAGCCATCAAATGTTAGAAGGGTTTCATACTCTTCAATTCCCTTGACTTTACTGCCCATGTCAGTATAACAAAGCCAAGAGAATTGAAGCTTATACCTCAAAAAGTTATAGATGCAATCATAATAAAGAAAAATATTTGTTATACAAAGGACTTTAAATAAGAAAAATTAATTAAGAGAAGTTATATTGCATATGGATATATGTGAATCATATACATAAATAGATTAAAAGTGTGAAATGTTTTCAACCAACGCATCTTTTTTTAATAGATTCCTAAACCTTCTAAATCAATAGGAGTTTCTAGCTCGTAAATATCAAATCAGATTAAGATAATAACTAAGTTTATAATAGAAGAGAGCTAGTTATTCAGGTTAAACTTTAAGTGAACTTTTATAGAATGAGTCATAATGTATGAAGTTATAATCAATATTAAAGTATTCACTATAGTTGTGATAATGATAACACACATATAATAAATTAAATAATAAAATAACTACCTACTACATTATTCTATATTGTTTGCCTGAAATCGATTACAGTGTCAGCACGTACAATTTTATGTAATTATGAGCATAATCATGACCTACTTTAAACTTGGGTTGAATCAAACTCCAAACACAAATGAATTCTTCTACAAGTGCCTAAAAAAACTAAATATTAATAAAACTCAATTACTAGGAACAAAATTGCATTATGATCTTTTGGTTTAAAGAATGCATCAGGAATGCATAACTTATGATAAAAAAATTATTATTTTATCAAAAGTACATGTCAAATTTTATCATTTTATTTAAGACAATTAGTAAGCTTGAGTGTTGTTTAATATTGCAGAACTTTTGTATAAAATAATTTGTTTGTAAGTTTATATATAGATGTCTTTTTATTTTTAATAAAATTTATACATATTTTGATCATAGATATTGCACTAATTGTACAATTATTTATTAGGAGTAGTATGTAATGCAATATATATATATAGTTTCTGATAATACTACATATTAATTGTAATGTCTGATCTAAGAGTACGTATATAATGATATAGTATATCATAACACTGGTCGTACTCTATATAGTCATAATTCTCAGCCATATACACTTAAGTAGTATTTAAAATTAAATTTAATAAAGAGAAAAAGTAAAATCTCATGCCTGAATTCAGATTCCTTTAACTTTAAATTATTTAAGATTTTAAGCTGTCACAGACGATCAACTAGTCAAAGACCTTTATTGAAATAACTGTTTCTCCACCAATTCTGAAATCTTATAAAATAGTTTTTACACAGCAGTAAAAAAAAATGCAAACATCCATGGCGAGGGGAGGCATCATCGAATGTTGGGCTTAATTTTTTAACTAGACAATATCTAGTTGCATTGCAAGCGCATAAGTTCAAATGTGATATGTACAAGGGCTGCAGATTATAGCAAATGATAAGGGCTCATATATGCGGATAAAGAAGATTTGTTATGTTATGACGGTAGTTATAGATTTACTGTAGATTAAATTTAAATTAGTTGATAAGTATTGTTGTATTTGAATACTAATAGGACTCTGAACTGTTTAATTAATCTGAATATTAAAACTATCATTTATATTTATTATTATATATTACGTATAAAGGAACTCATATTGAATGATTGAAATTAATTTATTTAAATTCGTAATAAAGGAGATTTAAGTATGTAGTCAATTAATTACATGTGGCCTATTTAATAACATAACTTTTATCTTACAATGCTTGATTATAAATTTACAGCTAGTGCACAATATAGATCTAATAATAATTTTCTTCTTTAAAAAATATATTTAGACTGGTATTGACATGTCATATATTGGCCACAAATTCAACTTCTTTTTGCAAAATCGAATATGTTTCATTCAACATGACAGGGAAGGCATGTACACCACTGCCTATAACGATGCGGAAATGAATTAACGTGAATTATAATAATAGCTGATATAATAGGTATATTTGCACGTTCGACCACCAACCTTTATAACCTTATTCTTGTCAATAAATAGAAACTCAGAAATATAGATCAACAACAAACGTCTAACATGTTAAAGATAAAGTTAATTTAATCATTCAATAGAATTAGTTTATGAGTCCATAATGGTTCATGAAGTTATTAATAATCAATATTAGTTTTACAACTATTAGTTAGTTGATAATGAAGACATCACGATAATAAGATATAATATTAAATAAGTAAAGATAACTACTACTAAAACTTTATTTTATATTGGTTTGTCTGAAATCAATTACGAGTGGTTACGCACGATAGTAATTTTTATGTACTATTATGAGCATAGAATCATGCCTTACTTTTAAACTTGGGTTGAATCAACTCCGAAGAATCAGCAAAATGAATTCTTGATACAAGATGCCGTTAAGAAAATAACTACTAATATTTTAATAAAACTGATTTCTAGGACACAATATTGGCCATATGATCTTTAATTTGGTTCAAGAAATGGGCATCAGGAATGAGTATAGACGTCTTATGATAAATTAAATTATTATTTTACATCAAAAGTCACATGTCGAAATTTTTAATCATTTTATTTAAGGAGACAATTAGTAAGGCTTGTCAAGTGCTGCTGTTCTATACTTGCAGCGAACTTTGTGTATAAAAAATAATGTTGTTTGTAAAGTTTATTGAATAAATGTGATTGTCTTTCGTGTATCTTTAATTAAATTCATAATATACATATATTGAGTACATAGATATTGCAACTAATCGTAATCGAACTATGTATTTATAGGAGTAGTGTAAAATCTGCAAATTATACGTTAGTATAGTAATACTCGATGTTACAATATATATGTACTGTAAATTTAAACTTAACAATCTTAATAAAAAAATAAATAATATGATAATAGTCTTTTAAATTAGATTTAAATTTTTAGGCTAGGCTGTGCACAAGTCGCAGAAACTCGTCAAAGGACTGTTATTAATGATGTTTTCGAACCTCTGAATCCTTAAACATAGTTCTTTCCAGCATAAAAAAATGCAAACTCCTGGCGGAGGGGAGGCCACTTTCAATAGTTGCTATTATTTTACCAATTATTGTCTTGCACAACCTAGTTCAATGTGAATGATTAATGGCTGCAGATCATGGAGCAATGAATCAGAGCTCTTTATCTGGTCTAGGAAGAGATTGTTATGCGTAAGAGCATTTTAGGATTATTTTAATTAAGTCTGAAAGAGTATTTATTTGAACGATACTAAATTTAGACACTTGAATTAATCTTGAATAATTTAAATATATTCTATAATTTATGTCTATAAGTATATATATAAAATATGGAAACTCGAATGTTTGGAATTATTGATTAATTTTTAATATAGTATAGATTAAACTTCATTAATAATTGCTATTTAATTAAATAACTTTGATCCTTAGTAACATGCTTGAGATGTTTTTTTTGATTTATAAGTGTAAAAATACTGTGTCGTTAATAATTCTCAGTTGATTTTTCTGTACGAACAAGCATGTTTCTGAGGACTGCTTGACATTACATTTTATGCACACTAAACGGCTTATTGCCAACGATCTCGATATATGTTCGTGTGCAAGGACATGTAACAGATTATGGGAAGATGATAACGGGCTATAATGGGGCTGATTAATTATTATCATAATACTAAATTTTAGGTTATATCCTCCAACTTTATCTTAATTTGTCAATAAATAGAAAAAATTCCACCAACAAGCCATATGATGTTAAAGATAAAAGATTTATCTATGAATTAAAATAGACAATTATTTAATAGGAGTGTATAGTTGTTTGAAGTTTATAATCAATTGAATTTAAAAGTCTAACATAGTTGTGATAATGATAACACAGTGTACCAATAGTGAATAAATTAAATAATAATCACGTACCCTACCTAATTAGTTGTAGTATTGTATGATGATCGAAATCGATTACATGATGTTAGACCATACGGTATAATTTTATAAGTGTTTAATATGAGCCATAATCTACCCAGTGATACCATTTAAATTGGGTTGAATAAAACGTCCAACACAAAATGAAGTTCTGTTCTATACAAGTGCCTAAAAACCATAGAATACGTTAATACTAACCTGCATTTCTAGGAACAGAATGATTGCAGTCTATGATGCTTTTGGTTTAAAGAGAATTGCATCAGGATACATCTCTGATATAACAATAAAATTAATTCATTTAAGTTGATCAAAAGTAACATGTCAATTTTTTACTAAATATTTACTTAGACAATATAAGCGCTTTGAGTGTTGCTATTAATTATTGCATGGGAACTTATTGTAATCACGGAAACGTATTTGTTTAGTAAGAAGATTTTTATATATAGATGTCTTATTTATTTTATGATAATAAATTTATACATTCTTTGAATCAATCGTAGATTTGCCTAATTATATACAATTTAGTTTGTAATTAGCGAGTAGTATGAAATAAGCAATATAATTATATATATATTAAATTTATAGGCATACTATATATATAATCTATCTTAAGATAAAGTGGTTAACGTAATGGAAATAATTATTGAATAATGCTTTATTTATTTAAATTTTATTAGCTGATCACAGGAAAAAACTGATCAAAAACTTTATTAAAATTAACTGTTTCCATCCTGTATCTGAATTCTTAACAATAGTCCGATTTTCCAGCATAACTAAGACAAATGCAAACCGTCCATGGCGGAGGGGAGGCATCTCACTAGTATGCGTAGCTATTTTTACCTAATGATTCGGTTCGTCACAACCACTCTAGCACTAGATCATGTGATTTAAGGCTGACAGATGAATAGAGCAATGAAAGAGCTCATATATGTAAGTGAGAGAGTTGCTTATGTCAGGTAGCGAAATTTTTAAGAATCTGTGTATTGAAAGTTAGCTTGAAAGTATAATTTAATTGAATAAAGCTAAATGATATATAACAACTTTAAGTTGAATCCGTAGAATGAGGAAAGATCATTTTAGTAAAATGTAAATATCATTTCTATAAATTTATTATGATAGTATTATATTACTAAGCTATTGAACTCAATGAGATTATTGATTTAAATTTTAATTTTATAATATAAATATCAATTTAACTAATTACTATTTATATTAAAATATACTTTGTTTATGTCTTACAATCGCTTGAGTTTTATATTTTATGCTAATAATTCTTAATAATATTTTCTCTAAAAATATTTTGACTGCTTGATCATTCATTTATTGCCAAATTAAGCTTTTTGCAAATCAAGAATATGTTCTTCAACATGAACAAGGGAAGATGTACGGCTATCATGCGGATGATTAATTAATTATATAATACTACTTTGTATAGTATCCTCCAACCTTTATCCTTATTTGTCAAAATAAGAAAAAAAATTGCACCAACAAACCTACAAATTTTTAATATTGAATATGTGTATAAATTCCTTATAAGATAATATAATTGAGGACTTCAACACCAAGTAATAATTATGCCCGTTAAAAATAAATATCTTACTAATTTTATAAAATAGTATTACTATAATTAATTAACCATTCATAGATAATTATATATTTGCCATTGTTCATGTTAAAGGACAAATTTGGTTTGCAAATATGCTTAATTTAGCATTGAGAATGATGCCAAGTAGTCAAAATATTTATTTTTTAAGTTAAGGATTTTAAATTATTAGCATAAATTATAAAATTTTGCATGTAGACAAAAGAATTTTAAATAAATAGCAATTAATGATAGATATTTAATTATACTAATTAAAATTTAATTAATATATTGAGTTCAATATTTATATATTTTAATAATTAAAATTAAAATTGATAATTTGATTTATTCATATAATTAAAATGTCAATTATTTGATATTTTAAAATAATATAATTTTAAACACTTAAACAATTTAAAAACTTTTTTTGAAATCTCCTCATATATATGAGCTCTTTCATTGCTCATATATAGCAGTCTCATATATAATATTATATATATATATACATAATATATTATATATATGACAGTATTCATTCCCCTATTAATTAGTGTGTGGTGAGAGCAGGTATTGGACCGTCAAAAAATATCCACACGTCGAATGTCCTCGCCCTATGTCATGGAGTTGGCTTTTTTTTTTTTTCTAGTGTGGGAACTGTTATTTAGGATTTAGAGGTGGTAACGATGTTTGACAATTTCATGTAGCAGTTTAAAAATTCAAATAAATTAAAGTCTGATTTGATTTATCAAATTTTTTGGTTAAATTATAAATATATATATATATATATATATATATATCACCTGGGGCTTGGAATAAAAATAAAAAAGAATTCTTATGGTTTGCTTTAGAACTATGACTTAATTAGTATCACACGTGTCTTGGTGTCATTATCCTTTTTAAATTCTTGAATTAACCCCGACTCGTCTCATTTTCTCGGGAGTTGACTCGTTTAAAAAATATTGATATAAAAAATGCTTCAAATATATTAAAATTCAGGATTTTAAGTACAAAATTGTTTTTTAATTCAAGATTATTTATTATTTTTCTTATAACTTCTCATTCTTTTTATCATTTTAAAATAATTATAATTTAAAGTAATAATTACTTTAAATTATAATTATTTTCTATCTTTCCTAATAAACGAGTTGACTTGTGAGCTAACTTGAGCTCGAACTCAATTAATTAATGAGGTTGAAGTTCAAGTCAAGGTTGAATTGAGCTGAACTCGACTCGTTTACCAATTTTAACGATTTTTCCTACCTTTTCGTGTCGATGCTACCTATATATATATATATATGCTTGGAAGAACTCACTGCTATCTTTTCCTAAGGTTTATAATTTAATGAGACTAAATTTATATTTGAGTTAATCATTTTATTTAAAATTTATGGCTTACATTTCAATTAAATAACAATAATAAGTCCTAAAAAAAAATTTAAAACGTCATAACTGATATATCATCATCAAATTATCTTGATCGGACACGAATCTTGAGACAAAATTGAGTTGAAAGCTTCTGAAATTAAATCTGGGACCGTCCAAACTCTGATTTCAGCAAACTTATAGTCAAATTAAACGTCTCAAAAAAAAAAAAAGAGACAATTTCTTACTGCCTTATTTTTCAAATAAAAATCACTTTTTTGAATGAAAGAACTGAGGAACCTTTGTTGCATGGATGGGTTGCTACTGGTGAACGTCCTTGATATTGAATACTAAAAAGACAATGGAGCACGGTAGATCCGTATTGCTATAATGCTATGAAAGAGTGTATTACATACCGAATGATGATAATGATTCATTATAAGCATATAATACTTACAATTTACTATGCACATACTTCTGTATCTCAGTAGGAAGTTCCTCCATCACAGTTGGAATTGCTTCAGTTTCCTCATCAGAATTTTCAACCCTTTGACTATCAAAAGGTTTTGGAATTTCATTCTTTGATTCCTCATGTTCGCTAACTTTGCTCAATGTTTCTGCTCCAGCTACACTTTCAGCATTTCCTGAAGATGTGGATCTCTTTTCATAGTCCTTTAACAGTGGCTTTTAATAACTACCTCTATCTTCATTATACTCCTGATACTTAGGCAGATGAGTACAATGAATTTCTTTGAAGTAGTCTCCACCATTTGAAGAATACTGATCGAAGCTTTTAGCTTTTGTTGAAGGCTTCATTAGTATATGTGAATTGAACTAAAAAACCATCTTTTTTCCAAACATTTCATTATGATTGATGAAATTATTTGTACCTTAGTCCTTAGTACTCAGAAGGAACAGATCCAAATGGTCATCCTGAAACATGGCTTCGTTATTAGAGGATGTAGTGCTTCTCATTGTGAAGTTGTTGAAGGTGTCATCAGAAGGGAAAACTTGTCCCAATAAAAGTATGTCATCGACGTCTGCTTTTCAAATGTAGAGTTGCCCTTTTCTTTTCCTACAAATTGCATCATCAAAACCAGTCAATATGTTTTCAATTTGAGAAAAGTTTTCCATAAATTTCCCTTCCCTTGAATACGTATGTGCTGACCTCCTTATTCGAGGTCAACTTCCTCGGGATCAATATCTAGCACCTAGGTCTTTGTAGTCTAGTGTAGATGACATTCCTTTTAGGACTCCCCTTTGGTGGATACCTAGTGATTTAGCATCGACTCGACTTGATAACTCGACCTAAATCAAAATCAATTCAATCCAAATCTAATTCAACTCCAAACTAAACTCAAATCGACTCATCTCAAATCGATTATTTAAAACCAAAATTTGCTACACCGATCGACGTGAAACCAAATCAAATTAACTCGAATCGAGTTCAATTTAAAGGACAATAGCTTTGATTAGCTCGAATTGACACGGCGCGAGCCAATTGAACTAAAATGACTTTAGTTAAATTAAAAAAATGGATTTTAATTTGTCTAATTTTAAAATGTCAACTAATTTTATTTAATGAATAAACCTATGTTATAATCAGTTAGCAAAAGAAACATTTTTAGCATATAAATGTGTCTAAATTAAAATTAAAACAAATATTAATTGTCCCTGTCATTTGAATCAACATTCAAATTAAAAGTGGTGTTTGGGCTAAACCTAAGATTCGGTTGGACCGGTTTAGACCAAACCCCCACGAAAACCAGCCCCTACTACCTCCTATCTATTCGCGGAAAAAGCCCGCTCTCTCGCACAACTCCCTCTCAGTCTCCCTCACATTCGGACATCAAGAACCCGAACCCCCCAGCCGTCGCTCTCTGCAGTTCGCACAACCCCAGCCCGTCGCCCTCTCTCTGATTCGCAGAAACGAAACCCCCTCCGCCTCCTCCCAGTTCGTCGAACTCCCCCTTCTTTTTCCTTGTTCTCTTGCGTGAGAAGCTCCAGACGGGATCCCCATTCTCTTTGATCTCAAATGCTTGCGTGGACAGCAGCTTTGCCGTCGCTACCCAACGCCACCTCTGCCCTAGCCGACGCCGTCAACCTTCTCAACCTTGGGTAATTCCTTCTACATCCTCTTTATCTTCTTCTTTTTCTCTTCCTTTTCAAACAATCTAACTAAATCTTTCCACTTCAACAACTTATATCTTTTTAAGACAATTTTGAATGAAGGATTGGAGCTCCTGGAGATACATCATACAGCTTTAAAAATTATTAAATTGATAATTCCTACCTTTTAAAACCCATTCGTATAGAGTATGGATGGATAGGCTCATAACTTCTCGTTAAGTATAATATGAAACTTTTTTTTTTTGTTTTTTAATTTTACTTCTTGTATGACATGCATTCAGTGTTATTGCTGTACAGTCGCAGTAGGCTTTCCATATTGATAGCTAATGCTCAATTGATTTGACTATTCATCTATTCTTTACCTATTATGATTATATCTTGATGAGCTCATCTTGAGATAATGAGATGTTCATTATGGTCGATCAATAAGCACGTTGCTTAAATCTATCAACTTCCAGGGTGAGGGTAGTTCTTTGTTTTTATGTTAAATGAATCAATGGAATGACCTTAGATGAATTATAACATGCATATATAAGTTATCAATTATGTTAATTGTCAAGCAAGAATGCATGTTTATTTCATTTGGATGAATGATGTGATTGTCGAGCCTTATAAATTATAATATTCTTGCCTTTTCCTTATATTGGTGCGGTGGCTATCATTGTATTTGTGGTTGTTTCATCAGTAAAATTGGATTTTTTTTTTTACAATGAGATTTAATTGTGTTGTAATCGACACTTCTCCATTTGTTGTGGATGCATGCAAAGTTAATATTAATGAAGAATGGCATCTGAATGATGGATTGCATGAGGCTTGTATGGGCCTTTCTTTTGTTTCATGAGTAATAGTTTGTTGTTGTAAGTTGAGCTTGATATGAAACATGCATTTAGAGTAACACTTTATCATTGTATGGCTTATAGTTAATTGGAGAAATATGCATAAAAATGTATGTTCAGGATTGTTCTTTCAATGATTTTTGGGAAAGCTTTTCATATAAACGTCCACTTGTGCTTTAAGTTGTTTTGAAAATAAGCATTCATAAATCTCTTATAAAGAATTTTTGAGAAATGGTGAACATTCAAGAGTCTTTTATAATTTTTTTTTTTGAGAAATGTTGGAGAAAGTTTAAATGCTTTCTTCTATCATGAAGTGTTTTGAAGAAAATTTGAAAAGCATTCATATGCTTTATTTTTCAATGGTGAGCATGCATAAGCCTCTTATAAAATGCTTTGGAAAGTGTGTATGCTAAAAGTAAGCCATAGAAATTTTGGAAATTGGATTGTATATGTGTTACAAATTGAAGTGAGTGAAAAGTGTATATATTGGAATGGTGAAATGCTTTGAAAGGTAAAGCGTGTGAACCTTGAATGATGAGATGTGTAGATTTTGGAAAGTAAAACGTGTGTATTTTAAAAAGTGTGTGTGTGTTTGAAAAGTGTTATTTGTGTGTAGATTAAGAAGTGACATGTGTGCTTTGAAAGGATATTTATGTGTTTCTTTGGAAGATGACATGTGTAAGTGTGGAAAAATAAAGTATTTGATTTGTGGAAAGTAACATTTGATAGAAATGAAGGGATTTAGAAGATTCCTATAACCAATTTCAAATAATCATATAAAATGTTTAGTTTCCCTCCAAAAAAAAAAAAAGAAGCCACATGATATGGACTAATCCTTTCTCGTCGTCCCTATCATTCGACTTGTTTTGGTTTCAAATTTTTTTGGCAAACTCATCATTTTTGAATTATTGGATTGGACTAGTGATAATGAGGATGATGTATACTTCCAAGGAAAGTATGTGAGATTTTCTCATGTGTTGGATCTCTTATCTCTTATTTGATAGGTTCCTTTTAACTAAATTTTTTTACTATTATATTCTTATGCTTTTTTTTTTCTTCTGCATGAGATTGAATTCTTTCACCATTTTTTTATTCATCTCTCTAGCATTTATGCAGGCATGATTAAAACCCTCGGTCATGAGTGAATGGCTTTTGAGTGCTTTCTAGTAAGTAGTTTTGTACTTTTTGTATTTGTCTATCATGTTTGTCTCATCAGCAAGATCAACTAAGTAGGTTGAGACCTTTGATAATAATGCATCTATAATGATGAATATTTATTGAATAACCTGCAAATTTACTACTTCTGTCCATCTTTTTTAATTTGATATTTAATTCACATATATCGTTACAACCTTTGAGAAATTCATTTGTTTGCATGCTATACTGCTAGACTTACTTTTATTCAAATTGTTGACCTATTGTCTTTAAATTCATATCCAACCTCAAAACAACTTATAATCCGGTAAATGAATTGCATCAGATTCTCCTCTTAATGCAAAATTGTGTCATTAGTGCAATATTTATAATCAAAGTAAGTATAGATTTTATTAAAAATACAAAGACATTTATGTATAAACCTACAAGCAAATTATTTTGTATAAATATTCTGCAATATTAACCAACACTCAAACTTACTAATTGTCTTAGATAAAAGGATAAAACTAAATCGGTACTTTTGATAAAATGACTATTTTTTATCATATATTTCGTATTCCTTATGCATTCTTTTTATCATGATTAATCTTGTACTAAGCTTTTGAGCTCATGTGCTGACTCCATTATGCAAATCTTTATAAATTGGGGATTTGGTGAGTTGCCATAGCACATGTTAATGATGATAATTATAAAAATTAGGGATTTAAGTTGCCATAGCACATGTATCAAAGATGTTCGGCTTAATTATTTTAGTTGTATAAAAAAAAGTTCGAGTTAGCAAATAATTGCTAGAAGTGATTTCTGGATATTTTCATATACTAAATGCTATGCTTTAATGTGTAAGTTGTAAATGTCATAGAAATTATTGTCAAGATTCTATAATCAAATTCCTCTTATGTAAAATTTGTGCTTCAACCTCAACTGTTCTAATAAGAACCCTCAAAATGTGTTTTTAATCCTACCTAAATTAGGATTTGATCATATCTCATGTGAGGTTATGGTTAACGAGTATTTGATTTATATCACAATCATGGGTAAACTTCCAATGAAGTCCCATCGTGAGCTTTAACACCTCTAAGGCTCCTAAGTAAAAGAGATAGGACAAAATTCATTTTCTTCGCAAAGGAACTTTAAGAAATTCCTTTAATATATGAAAGTGATATTAAGACATTTACATGTAAGGGTAGATAGAATTCTTTTTCTTTACATAACAACCTCAGTCTTTTCGAGGATTTATTAGAGAGTTTAATCCCACATCACCAAGAAGTAGCCTTCTGCGGGATTATGCCAAACTCAATTGGTCTATGAAGCTTACCAAACTTAATGAGTTTATGGACTCTACTGGCTTTGTTGGTTCTATGGAGCTAGCCAACTTTAATGAGTTTACGAAGCTAGATCATTGTTTTACAAAAATGAATTTATTGAAGTCTCATTATGATATAATTAAAGTTGGTCTGACATTGATTTGGATTTAGTTGAAGGAGGGCCGAACAAAATCACAACTCTGTAACCAAAGCACTAATTTCCAAAAATGTTAGTGTTAAAGATGGTCAAACCACAATCTTAGTTCCATCATGAAAACCACATTGAAGTCCCATCCACAAGATGAGCTTATGGAGAGTTTATATTAGACCACAATTCATATGGGTTAAATCCAATCGAAATGTGTGGGAGGAGAGTCTAACCCAAATTGTGATTCTACTAGTATGGCTTTATTGAAGTTCATATAGTTGTGAAGAGTGACTCCTCGCACATTCTCGTTGTCTGTGCATATCAATTTTATGTCATTGCCTCACACACAAGTGAATTTTTAGATTTTTTTTTTCTTGTGCCATAACATTGGCAATATATGTGTCTATCTGTGTTGTTCCTGATGCCATCAATGTGCCAACATAAATTGGGCTACTTCACCTTTAGATCTATCCTTGTCTCTTATTTTCATCGTATTTAATCAAACCAACTTCAGAGTACTTCTTGAGGTCAACATGAGGCTTTATGAGAAATGATGACCATGAGCTTCCACACAAAGTGGTAACCTCTTGCTAGTCTATGGAATCTACCTCAGCATGCCTATTGAGTCTACCAAACTTGATGAGACTATTAAACTATCAAATTTTAATGGGTCTCGGGAGCTATATAAATCCAATATGTCCATACGATGTCAAATCCAACTACATGTCAGCAAAATCTACCCAATCCTATTGAGTTTAATTACAGAGCTTACTACTATATAATGGATCTGGGAAATTCACCCCACTCCACTATTTGAAGCACTTAAGTTCAATTAGGCTATTGTCGATGAGGGTCCAATAGAGTTCATACTCCTATGAGGACAACTCAATATAATATTCCAAATGGACAACATGCGGGAAGCCCTTGTTGCACTTCATTTAGTAGTCAATATGGACATCCAAATTGGTTTGTTGAACTTCTTGCTTAACAACTTGGTTCAATATATTGTAACCGTGGTTGAAAAGTGTTTGAGCCAAATAGCAACCTCAAAAATAAAACTTGTCCAATGGAGCAATGGATGTAAAGTCGTCTGGCTACAACCTCAAATCCTGAAAGACTTCTCCTTAGAAAAGCTTTGACCAACACCTCAGTGCTACGAAGGCTATTATTGGAGAGGTTGGGCTTGCGCCCTTTGAAATTCTAAAGGAGTTATAGATATAAGATGCTTAAATTAAATCAACTTCTCATTGGTTCTTCAAAAGAAAAAAGTTGGTGACATGGCCACCAACATCAAAAACCTTCCCATAACAAATAGGTGGTGCCATGAATCCAACCTAAAACTTTACAATAGTTAGAGATATCCTCTACAATAATGGAACTACACTACACATTGAAGACTAATACTGATGGGGCTCCAACTTGTTATAGCTTCCCATTCGAGATAAAGATTAAAGCACTACCGTAAAGAAGACATCCTTAAAAATTCTTCAAAAAGGATAAAAGTTTATGAATGAATCTTGAGATAATAAGTTGGTTCCTAAAATCCTATAAAAAAACTTAGCTTTTTAAACCAACACATTGATAAAATAAAGTATTATAAAGTACTAAAACAACCTATTTGCAAAAGCATGAAACAATATTTAGGAGAGCCATGCAAAGTCATTGCATTATTTTCCTCATTTTAAGGCACTCTCATCCTAGCCAAAGGAATGGGGAAGATGGACTGACTTTTAGTTCACTAATGCACCCGTTGGGTGTAGTTGGTGCCACCCTTTGCTGGAATGATTTGTTGGCAACAATCATCTATTAAAATCCATCATAAGTTATTATAATCTCAAAACTTTAGTACTACCTTACAACTTTTATTGTCTTAAACTGCCCGTCTTTTCCACCGCCAATACCCACACTTGCCATCCTTTAGTCGAAAAACCTTGATAGCCTTTTTGCAGACTTCTTCAATCACCTGTAGTAGATGAAGAGATCGAATGTTTCCTTCATGCAAGACAGACCTTAACAAAAAAGGCTCTTTGACCTAAACTAGATGGGGCTAAATTGACATAGTTTGGTTCATCTCTATCCAACCATTTAAGGTTGGTGTGTTTTCATGCAATTTCTATAGCATTTGAATTTTGACGATGAGGTTGTAGACATTGGTGGCGATGAGGGCTTAGGAGTAGGAGTAGGAGGAGAAAAAATTAAGGGATTGTCTCATAAAAGGTTATATTAATAGGAGTACATTGTGGCTATATTAGTGGTTCATAAGATCAAACTTTTTTAGTACGAGCTTACTCAAGATTGATGTAGCAAATTGCAAGAGGAGAAAGTTTGTGCGAAGTATAAAAGCAAAGAATCTATAGATAAAGTCCTGTAAAGTAAGGGGGAAGAATAACTTGATTGGGATAAATAAAAGAGATGATTGAAGAGTGGTTTTGCAATGAAAAAGGGATTTGATTGATTTGATAATAGTTGATTAAAATATAATATGTTGGATTAATAAGGAATAATTATGTGAAAAATTAATGTCCTAACACCATTAAGAAGTTGATGATTTTTATATTTAACAAAATCATTCTATTAAGGTGTAGAAGGCCAGACATGATAAATAAGATCATTGACATGATAAAAGGTGCAAAATAAAGATTGTAAGAATTTTTAAGCATTATTAACACATAATGTATGATGAAAGAAACATATAGAACATTTAGCTTGATCTATATCTTGAAATACATGAATGATCTCATATCAATATTATGCAAACTCATATAACAGAATGCTTCAGTAATCCATAAATAAATCTAGTCTTTGGTAAATCACACCAAACACGGGAAAATTTGTATAATAATGCACTGCAGCTTGTTCATATTTCTATGGATTTTGAATTATATGCTGACAATTGGTAAGATTTTCTATAAAGAAGAGTCAGATTAAGTGTATGTAATACAATGTTTACCTGAATTATGAGTGAGACAAACATTTTCCATGTAAATAATTTATCTACGATATAGAAGAAATATTGTTTATTCCAATTTCTTGTGAAACCCTATATTAGAAAAAGCCTATTGCTCGATTTACATAAATAAAAATTTTTTACATAAGAACTAATAAAACGACAATGAGGACTGATTGAGGACATTATTTTATTCCAAATATTTAAGTTTGCTATGTACTTTTCATGTAGTGCACAAGTATATGCACCTTAGGTAACATTTGATAGTAATGAAGGGATTTAGAGAATTCTTACAACTAATATCAAATAATCAGACAAAATTGATGGGATCCAAAAGTTCTAAAACCAAAGAAAAACTCTAAAGAGAAAACATGACACAACTCAATAAAAAAAAGAGAACAAACCACTGACAAAAGAAAACCAACTGGATGCAAAAAATAAACTTAAAAAGATATAGAAATAAACAAAACTTAAATTAAAAGAAAATATCCTCAGAACAACCAACAAGTGGTCACCTCACATGCACTGATAAAATAGAAAAAAAAGGTGCTCTAAAGAACATGCAAAGTAGTGGTCCACCACAAAAATCTTGATCCAGCACCCATTGCAACTCCTTCGAAAATTACCAAAAAATCGGCCAACACCACCACTCATACTTTTAGAAGGATACAATGGTGGTGTAACTTGTGGAGAGAAGAAATAGATAGGAGACTTAGAAGAAATTAGTAAAGAAGAAGTAGCTCTCAAGCTTAGAAAGAAAAAAAAATCCTCAGGTTTTGAGACAATGTTCAGTTCATCAACCATCTCCAATAGTAGCCAACAGCCCTTTAAATAGGGAAAAAGGAATCCAAATAGTCTCCCACAAGTGCAACCCAAGCATCCAATCAAAACAGGGGAAAAACCAAAGAACAAGGCACGACCAGCCCTGGAACTGAGCAGCCAAGCATCCCAACAGCCAGCCCTGGAACAAACAGCCAGGAAAATCAACAGACACCGAGGGAAAGGCACGACCAGCCCAAGAACTAAGCAGCTAGTCAACCCAATAGCCAAGAAAACCATCGGCTAAGACCTCCAAACACCAAGCAGCCAAGGAAAAAATGGGCCAAGCCCAATAGAAGAAAAAATAGCCCACCAATAAATGCCCAAACAATCAAAGAAAGCTAGCAAACTAAATGAATGACATGACCAAAGAGCACCCAACCTAATCATGATCCTTGATTGCCTTCCATCATTGGGCAAACAAAAATAAAACATAAAATCCAAATTATGATAGATTCCAAAATAAAAGTATACAAATCGTAAACATAAAATGAAGGCTATTGAATACATCAATTCCCCCATGGTGGAAGAATCTTATCACCTGACGAGAACGCTTCACTAATATGTTGATAATAGATATTAAGACGACGAGTCTGCAATTCCACTGCTTTAATCCAAGTGCAACCAGTCAAAGAAAGCCCACTCCATTTGACCAGGAATCACCTGTGCACTCCATGCCCTGTCTGGGTAGTTTTGATGTCCAAAACATCTTCAATATGATCATCTTTGGTTTGAACAAGACTGATAATGGGTAAGGTCTCTAGATACACAGAATCAGTTGGATTTCATTCATATAAAGTAAGGTCAGCACATTAAACACAAGGAAAGTCCCAACAGAAAGTGGAAAATCCAACAGGTAATCATTTGTTCCCAATTTTTGAAGTATCTGGAAAGGCCCAAATTTTTTTCGGCTTAACTTGCCAAAAGTTCCAATAGGAAAGCGATGTTGTCGAAAATAAGTCATAACTAAATCCTCCTCTTGAAAATGACACTCTCCGGTGTTTGTCAGCAACAATCTTATATTTAGCATTTGCCATAGGGAGTTTTTCTAGGACTTGATGTTGGATCAATTGAATATGGTCAACAATTTCTGTAGCCTCGACACTGATTCTACTAGGCATGGGTAATGAAGTTCAGTCTAAAATGTAGGGAATAGGTTGGCCATAAATGATTTCAAAAGGGGTTTTTCTAGTAGATTGGTTGATGAAATTATTGTAAGCAAATTCGGCTTGGGGTAAAATCAAATCCCATTGAGAATGTTTCTCACCAGCAAGACATCTGAGCAAGTTTACTAATCTTTTATTTACAACTTCAGTTTGTCCATCTGTTTGTGGGTGGTAAGCACTACTGAATTGGAGAGCAGTCCCAAATTTTGACCAAATTGTTCTAAAAAAATGGCTTAAGAACCTAATATCCTTATTAGAGGTTAAAGTTCTGGGTATGCCATGTAGTCTCATAATTTCTTTAAAAAATAAATTAGTAACATGAGAAGCATCAAACTTTTTCTTACAAGGGATGAAATGTGCCATTTTGCTAAATCAATCAACAACAACAAACACAAAATCAAACTTTCGAGCAGTGACAAGTAATCCCAGAATAAAGTCCATAGTGATATCTTCCCACAGTTTATTTGGAATTGTGAGTGTAGTATATAGACCAATGTTTTGAGAGGTTCCTTTGAATTCTTGACAGATTTTGCATTATTTTACAAATTTCATTATATGTTTTCGCATGTGGGGCCAGAAGTATCGTTCTTCAACTAAACCTGTAGTTTTTCCTTGACCAAAATGCCCTCTTAATCCTTCACCATGAAGTTCTTAGATGAGTTTTTCATGCAAATATCTTTGGGTAACACAAAGTCTAGTTCCCTTAAACAAAAATCTTTGTTAGATTGTAAATTGAACAGAAGGTCAGTTCCAGAAGTACAACATGATTCCCAAATAGTTTTGAAATCGGGATCAATAACATAGTTATTTTTTAAAGAATAAAGAGAAGTTACAGTTGGTTTGATAGTTACCAATAATTGGGCTCATCTGCTTAAGGCATCAACAACTTTATTTAAAATATCAGCTTTGTGTTTAAGATTAAATGTATATTCTTGTAAGAAATATGTCTATTTAGCATGCATTCGATTCAAATTTTTCTGAGATCCTAAGTATCGTAGGGCTTCATGATCAGAGTTTAGTACAAATTCTCTTTGAATAAGATAATGCCTCCAAAATTTTAGGGTCTGAACAATTGCGTAAAACTCAACATCATAAGTAGAATATCAGGATAGGGTATCTTTGAGTTTTTTTACTAAAGAAAGCAACATGTATACCATTAACTAAGAACAGCTCCTATGCCAACCTGGGAATCATCACAGTATACTTCAAACATTTTGTCAAAATCAGGTAACCTAAGAACAGGAGCTTGACTCATTTTTGTTTTAATCAGATGAAATGCTTTTTTAGCCTCAGGGGTTCACCTAAAAGTTCACTTTTTAAGACAATCAGTGATGGGTGAAATAAAAGTACTGAAAATTTTCATGAATCGTCGATAGAAAGAGGCTAATACATGAAATCCCCTTACTTCATTAATTGTTTTGGGAGTTGTCTAGCTTTTGATAGCTTCAATTTTAATGGGGTCCACTTTAATTCCATCATTAGATATAATATATCCAAGGAAAGTCAGACTAGGAGTCATGAAAGAGCACTTTTTAAGTTTGATGAATAAGCATTGTTCTCTTAAGGTTTAAAGAACATGTCTCACATGTTCAAGATGATCATTAAGACAAGAACTATAAATCAGCATGCCATCAAAATAAACTATAACAAAATTTTCAATAATAGTTCATTAGATATGATTTATGGTTCACATAAAAGTACTAGGAGCATTTGAAAGTACAAAAGGCATAACTAGCCATTCATAAAGTCATTCCTTAGTTTTAAAGGTTGTTTTCCACTCATCAGGTGGTCGTATTCGAATTTGGTGATATCCACTTCTCAAGTCAATCTTAGAAAAAATATTGGCACCACTTAAGCATGTTTAGCATATCGTCATTTCTTGGAATTGAAAATCTATACTTGATGAGTATCTTATTATAACTCGACTATCAATCCACATTACTCGTTTGCGAAGTTCTTCATGTTCAGCAGGACTCACCCGATAGTGAGGTAGGTGTGGTAAATTTTCCCCAAGCACAAGATCAATAGATGTTGGATATCTCTTAAAGGTGGCAACGAGTCAGGAAGTTCTTGAGGAGTTATGTCTTCAAATTTGTCGATCAAAGATTGAATTTCTTTAGGAATTTTTTTATTCTCTTAAGTCTCTTTTGCTACCACAAGATAAACCACTTAAGATTCTTTGAGTTCATTAGAATTGAGAAGCAACTCAGGATCAGGTAACTTTGAATATTTTTTGGACAGATTTTCTAGGAGGATCAAAAATTTTCTTTTGTAGATATAGGGTGAACTCTTTATTGCCTTAGGTCAAAGTGTAAGTGTTTTTCTCTCCATTGTGAATGGTTTATGATCATATTACTATGTTCGACCTAATAGAATATGACATACTTCGAGAGAAATGATGTCACATAATACTTGGTCTTTGTAAAGTTTTCCAATTGAAAGACTGACGAGGCATTGTTGAGTGATTGACACTTCAGCACCTTCCTTAAACCATGATATTTTGTAAGGCTTGTCCAGGGGGTTATTTCAATTTATCCATCATGAGTTGTGACACAACATTTTTGGAGCTACCACCATCAATCATGAGGGAACATAATTTTCCTTCTACAATATATGTGGTTCAAAAATATTCCTCCTAAGTAATTTTTCATTGATATTCGATTTAGTGGTTAAAACCCTACGGATAACTAAATAATAATCTCCTTGGTCGCCTTCAACATTAATTGCTTCAACTTCTTCCTCATTTCCTTCTTAAGATTCATCATTTTCTGAGTTTTCAAGGCTTTCCTCTTGTTCAATATAATTTGCTTTAGGTGGGTTATTTTTCTATAAGTTGCAGACATATGACCATATAAACCATATTTATAACAGGGTCCAATAGGTTTTGGTCCTGTTACTCCTTTTCACTTTTCAATTGCTTGAGTTTCATTAGGTTTCATTTGTGGATTTGGATTTGAAGAAATTGATCCAAAGGTTGTTTGTGAAATTTGAATTTTACTTCCAACATATTGTTTAGGCGTGGTTGAGTCGATCAATTTATTATTATTTCTTTGATATTGTTTTTCAATTTTTAGAGCCAATTGATAAGCTTCATCGGGTTTAATCACATGATGTAGGTTCAATTGATATTGAATGGGCCACTTTAATTCATTGATGTATCGAGTTATGTTTCCTTATTCAGATTCATTCAAGTCATATCCAGATTGTAGTTTGTAGAAGTTTTTAGTGTATTCTTCTATGGATTGATTTCCTTGTCGAATGTTATTGTATTTTTGGAACAAAGCTTGAGAATGGTCAAAAGGTATGAATTTTTTCAGCATTTTTTCTTTCATTCTTTCCCATGATTGAATTATTTCTTTCCATCTCCTTATTTTGTTGTTTTGAAGATTTTTCACCATGTTATAGCATGACCCGTCATTTTTAAACTAGAAAACCTAATTTTCTTATTTTTAGGAATTTCTTTCCATTCAAATAATTGATCAATTTTCTCAACCCATTCAAGGAATTGTTCAGGTTGTAGTTTACCTTCAAATTTACAAACGTCTATTTTAATCCCATGATCCCATTGCCTATTTTTTCTATTTTGATTTCATAAAGCTTCATCTTCACTTTCAATGTTTTGAGCATGAACGTTGTTGACATTTAAGGTAGCCAGAGTATTAGCAATAGTTTCCATTTGTTGTTGTTGGTTAGCCATTTGTTGCATCATCATGTGTTTCCAATTCGCTTGATCATCATGGTTTGCTTTATCTTCACTTTCAATCTGCTTGATTATTTGCTCACATGCTAACCAAGAGTTCTGATACCAAATTGATGGGATCCAAAAGTTCTAAAACTAAAGGAGAACTCTAAAGAAAAAAAAGGAACAACTCAATAAAAAAAAGAGAACAAACCACCAACAAAAGAAAGCCAATCGGATGCAAAAATAAACTTAAAAAGATTTAGAGATAAACAAAAATTAAATTAAAAGTAAATACCCTCAGAACAACCAAGTGGTCTCCTCACATGTATCAATACAATAGGAAAATAAGGTGCTCTAAAGAACATGCAAACCAATGGTCCACCACAACAATCCTGATGCAACAACCGTTGCAACTCCTCCGAAAAATACCAACAAACCGACCAACAACACCACTCACACTTTTAGAAGTAGGATACAATTATGGGGCAACTTGTTGAGAGAAGAAATAGATAGGAGACTTAGAAGAAATAAGTAGAGAAGAAGTAGATCTCAAGCTTAGGAAGAAAAACCCTCATGTTTTGAGGCTATGTTTAGTTCATCAACCATCTCCAACAGCAGCCAACATCCCCTTAAATAGGGAAAAAGGAATCCAAACAGTTTCCAACAAGTGCCACCCAAGCATTCAATCAAAACAGGGGAAAAAAACCAAAGAATAAGGCACGACTAGCCCAGGAACCGAGCAGCTAAGCATCCTAACAGCCAGCCCAGGAACCAAATAGTCAGGAAACTCAACAAACACCAAGGGAAATGCACGGCTAGCCCAGGAATCGAGCAGTCTGTCAACCCAACAGCCAAGACCTCCAAACACCAAGCAACCAAGAACAAATGGGCCAAGCCCAACAGAAGAAAAAACAACATTCTAATAAAAGCCCAAAGAACAAAAGAAAGCTAGCAAACCAAAGGAATAACATGACCAAAGAGCACCCAACTTAATCATGATCATTGGTTGCCTTCCATCATTGAAAAAAAAAACATAAAAATCCAAATTACGATAGATTCCAAAATAAAAATTTACAAATGTTAAACATAAAATGAAGACTATTGAATGTATAAAAAATGCTTAGTTTCCCAAAAAAAAAAAAAGAAGCCACATGATGTGGACTAGTCCTTTCTCATCGTCTCTGTCATTCAATCTATTTTGGTTTCAACTCTTTTGGCAAACTCATCGTTTTTGAATAAAGATAAGACTAATGATAATGATAATGGAAACTATGATAATGAGGATGATGTATACTTCTAAGGAAAGAATGTAAGATTTTCCATGTACTAAATCTCTTATTTGATAAGTTACCTTGTAACTAAAAATTTTTACTATGATATTCTTATGCTTTTTTTTCTTCTTCAAGAGCTTGAATTCTTATATATATATATATATATATATATATATATATATATATATAATATTATTTGTCCCTCTAAGCAATGTGTAGGCATGATTAGAACCTTGGTCCAGGATTTGTGTTAATGACTTTTGGCTACTTTCTAGTAAGTGATTTTCTACTTTTTGTGTTTCCTCATCAATTAAGATCAAACTAGGTTAGTTGGAGACCTTTGAATAATATGCATCTATAAATGATGAATATTTATTGAATAGCCCTGCAAATTTATACTTAATGTTCAATCTTTGCTAAATTTGAAATTTAATTTCACATATATCATTAACAATTTTTTGAGAATTCATGTGGTTTGCATGATAATTCTGTTTAGACTTAACTTTTATTCAAATTGTTAAGCTATTTGTCTTTAAATTCATCTCCCAGCTTCAAAAAATTTATAAACAAGGAAATAAATTGCATCAGGTGCTCCTAAAATACAAAATTATGTCATTAGTAATATAATATTTAATGATGAAAATAAGTATAAATTTTAATTAAAACACAAAGCATAAATATGGTGTATAAAATTTACAAAGCAAATTTATTTTGTAATAAATGTTCTGCAATAATTAAGCAACACTGTCAAATTATTATTGGGTCCTTAAAATAAAAAGATTAAATTAGGTCGGTATTTTTTGATAAAATAATTTTTGTTTTTATTATATATTATGTATTAATTATGCATTCTTTTACACCAGAGAACCTTATTACCAATTTTGTTTATATAAATTGAAAGTTTTATTAGTATTTTGTGTTAATTTTTAGTTTTTATGAGGCACTTTTTAGAAGAATTCCTTTTGTGTTGGGAGTCTTATTCAACCAAGTTTAAGTAGGCCATAAAAATATTCCTAGTTTAATTAAAAAAGGACATTAAACTTTCTTGTGAATGATATTCCCTATTTAAAATTGAACTTTGTAAGGGTCAAAACCCAGGGTTTTTAAAAACCGGACCGGAACGGCCGGTTCAACCGGTTCAATCGTGAACCGGCAGTTGTCCGATCCGTGTCCAGTTCAAAAAACCGGCTTCGCAGAGAACGCGGCCCTGAACGCGGAACTGAACCGGCGGTTCAGCCGGTGAACCGGCGACCGGTCCGGGTTTGAGAGAACCGGCCGGTTTCCAAAAAAAAAAAAAATAATGATAAATAAATAATAAATAATATAATATTTTACTTATTACATTTTTTAAAAAAATATTTTTTTTTTTTATTAAATAATGAGATTTTTTACACCATAATATATGGTTGTCATCTCATTTGGAAACAAGTTTTGTTTGAAAAGAGGGAAAGTATATATAGAGCTAAAAAGTCAACTATCCTCTACTCCTTCATGATGTGGGACTAAAAAGAGTGCATGAATGTCTATGTGAGCTTGGGCCTTTATTGGGCCATAAATTGAGTTTTGTTGGGCCACAAATTTGGGCTAGTTGGGTGCAAAATTTTTTTTAAAAATTTTTGTATTATAAATTAGTTATGATGTTTATATTTAATAAATTAATAATATAAAATTTATGTAATTATAATTAAATAATATTCTTATTACACATTTTAATTTAAATTAATAAATTTATATATTATATTAAAATTTTTTAATTTGTTTAATGTATAATTATAAGAATCTCATTTATTATAAATTATAATGAAATATAAAATTAAATTATATTAAATTAATTAGATATTCCATAAATATAATATAATTAACTAAATATTTTATACATTACAATTATATTAAATAATATATTCATCATTTTCAATTTAATTTAATTAATATTGAGATATAACTTATTAAAATTATATAATTTAAAATTCTTATAATTAATATTATTTGATGTTTTATAATTTACATAATTAATTCTATTAAAAGTTATAAATTTTTAAAAATATTAGTATTTATTATATCATCCGGTTCGACCCAGGTTCGACCGGTCGACGTGAACCTCCTTCTTCTTTCCGGTTCTTTTTGTCCGGTCCGGTTTTCACACCTTGGTAAACATAAAATTTACCTATCACTATTGGGATCAATTTGGCTATCAATAGAACATTCAATACACATAGTATTTTATTATCTTTGGTATTTCCCACTAAATCAAGAATCGGATGAATTAAAATATAGGCTCTTCTTCTGTGTTCTCGTGGATTGAGATTATTTCTCCTCCATTCCCATGGTTTATATTAATAAAGTTTTTATCATGTTTATTTTTCTAGTGACAAAAGGAAGCACATGATGCTTTGTAGAGGCTTGTGGGCTTTACCAGATCCTGAGAAATCATGGGAATAGAAGAAAAATAATCTCAATTTCTATGTGAACACCAAAAAGAAGTCTATTTATATTACATTTTTTGATCAGAATAATACTGAGGATAAAAAAATATCGGCATATGTTTTAATTGACGCGTAAAATTAAAAAAATGAATATATAAAACTTGTTTTATCCTTAAAATATTCAGTTTTTGATGTCATGGGATCACCTTATTCACAAATAGTAATATATTTTTTTGATTAAATTAGGATGCATAATCCATCGAATCCTAACTTTAAACCTGGGTTGAATCAGTCTCAACACATAAAAAGATATCTTCTAGCAAGTGCCTAAAGAAAACTAAAAATTAACAAAAAAAATAAATAAAAACAATTTCTAGAACAAAAGGCATAGGATATCTTAGGTTTAAAAGCTGCATTAGATACATACCTTATATAAAAAAAGTATATTTTTATAAAGTACGGGTCAAATTTTATATTTTATATAAGACAATTAGTAGTTATGTGTGTTTATTAATTGCAGAACTTTTGTACCAAAATAATTTTGTTTGAAATTTTATAAGATTTCTTTTTATTTTTAATAAAATATATTATTTTGATCATAGATATTGCACTATTATACAATTTTGCATTAGAGAGTACGTAGCATATATATTATAACTTAAATTTAAAATTAAAAAAATTAATAAATTGAATCAACTTTTAATTTATTTGAATTTTTAAGATGCTACACGAAACTGTCAAATACCATTATTAAATAACTGTTCCCACTTCTGAATCCTTAAAAATAGTTCCCCCATTAGAAAAAAAAGCAAACTCCATGGCGGAGGCGAGACATCTCAACGGTTGGCTATTTTTTACCAATACTGTTCTTCATAACTACTAATTCAATATGATCTGAGGCTACATATATGAGCAATGAAAGAGCTCATATATGAGGAAGAGATTGTTATGCGCAGGAAATTTTTAGATTTATTTAAATAGTTGAAAATTATTTTATTTAAAAATATTAAATAATAGCATTTTAATTAATCTGAATAATTAAATATATCAATTTATAATTTATTATTAAATATAATAATATAATATAATCAATTAACTTATTGATTAACTTTAATTAGTATAAATTAAATATTATCATTAAGTTATTTAATTAAATAACTTTTATCTAACTTGCTTGATTTTTATATTTTATGTTAATAATTTCTAATAATATTTTCTTAAAAAAATATATATTTATTGTTTGACATTCATTCATTGCCAAAATTAAGCTTATTTGCAAACCAAAATAGTTTTTCAACATGAACAAGGGAAGATGTACCTATATGTGGATGATTAATTAATTATAATAATACTATTTTAGGAATATATCCTCCAACATTGATCCTTATTTGCCAAAATAAGAAAAAAAAATTGCAAGCAAACCTACAAATATAACTACTATTTTAATATAATTGAGAATATAAAATATAGATAAATAATATAAAATTTTAATATTAAATGTGTATAAATTCCTTATAAGATAATATAAATCGAGGACTTCAACACAAATAATAATTATGCCGTTAAAAATAAATATCTTACTAAGGTTATAAAATAGTATTATTATAATTAGTTAACCATCCATAGATAGCCGTATATTTGCCATTGTTCATGTTAAAGGAATAATTTATTTGCAATAAGCTTAATTTAGCATTGAATGAATGCCAAGCAGTCAAAATATATATATTTTTTAAGTTAAGGATTATTAAAAATTATTAGCATAAATTATAAAAATCTAACATGTAGGATCAAAAGTTATTTAATTAAATAATAATTAATGATAGATATTTAATTATACTAATTAAAATTTAATCAATAATTTAATTGAGTTCATATTTATATATTTTATAATAATAAATTATAAATTGATATTTAATTATTCATATTAATTAAAGTGTTACTTATTTGATATTTTTAAATAAATATAGTTTTCAACTACATAAACAAATCTAAAAATTTTCTATGCATAAAAATCTACTCCTCATATATGAGCTCTTTCATTGCTCATATCTGCAGCCTCATATCACTTTAAATTGACAGTTGTGAAGAGCAGTATTGGTAAAAAATAGCCAACCGTTGAGATGCCTCTGCCATGGAGTTGGTTTTTTTTTGTTGTGGAAACTATTTTTTAAGATTCAGAGGTGGTAACGGTGTTGGACAATTTCTTGTAGCAGCTTAAAAATTCAAATAAATTAAAGGCTGATTTGATTTATCAAATTTTTTGTTAAATTTATTATATATATATATTGAGATGCTTGGAAGAACTCATTGCTATTTTTTCCTAAGTTTTATCATTTTAATGAGATTAAATTTATATTTGAGTTGTTCATTTTATTTAAAATTTATGGCTTACATTTCAATTAAATAACATTAATAAGTCTTAGAAAAGGAATTAAAACGTCATAACTGATATATCACCAAAAAACTATGTTGATTGAACACGAATCTTAAAGCAGAATTGAGTTGAAAGCTTTTGAAATTAAATCTGTGACCGTCCAAACTTTGATTTCGACAAACCTACAGTCAAACTGAACATTTCGGAAAAATGAGACAATTTTCTTACTGCCTTATTTTTCAAATGACAAACACTTTTTTTTTTGGCCTTTATTTTTTTGCTACTTTCAAAAAAATTTTGCACAAAAAATTGCTTTTATAACAATTTTAAAAAGTTCATTTCTTTCCAATAATTTTAGAAAGTAAAATAAAAAAGTCATCCCAAACGAAGCTTAAAGTGATACAAATATCTAACATAATCCTATCAATAATGTATGATTCTTTGTAAGATTCTATTTTATACCTAGTTAGGTAACTCATATGACAAACTATATGATGCATTTAGATGCCACATTAAATTGGTACCTGTGGATAGTGGATAGCATAGCACACAATGGGCTTAGGCATGACATTCTATGGCATGATTATGCTAATGGTTCCTGACTACTCACCTTTTGACTATGTGAGTTTCCAAAATTATTTTTTTTTTGAAATAACTAAACAAAAGCTACGTTATACCTTCTTTATATCCTTTCATGAAGCTTCCAAGAGTACCTTTTGCACACCTAGAAGTTGAAGCACATTGCTTTCAAGCATAACTTGACAAGATGCATCACCATTACAGCCACATTCTCTATGAACTTCCTTTGTTTCAGGTTCTAACATTGCTTTAGATTCTACAAAACAGAATCAAGGCCAGAAGATAAATTTCTTTTAAGAAGAAACCGAGAAATGATTCTTGTATCGCATTATAATCAAATCTTAATGATTAGACATATCTAAATATTGTCACTCAAACAAAATGAGATTAACAACAAAAAGATGAGAATGAAAGAACTGAGGAACCTTCGTTACATGGATGGGGCGCTACTGGTGAACGTCCTTGAAATTGATTACTAAAAAGACAATGGAGCACGATAGATCCGTATTGCTATAATGCTATCAAAGAGTGTATTACATACCGAATGATGATAATGATTCATTATAAGCATATAATACTTACAGTTTACTATGCACATACATCTGTATTTGATTAGGAAGTTCCTCCATCACAGTTAGAATTACTTCAGTTTCCTCGTGAGAATTTACAACCCTTTGACTATCAAAAGGTTTTGGAATTTCATTCTTTGATCCCTCATGTTCACTAACTTTGCTCAAAGTTTCTGCTCCAGCGACACTTTCAGCATTTCCTGAAGATGTGGATCTCTTTTCATAGTCCTTTAACGGTGGTTTTCCAGAACTACATCTATCTTTATTATACTCCTGATACTTAGGAAGATGAGTACAATGAATTTCTTTGAAGAAGTCTCAACCATTTGAAGAGTATTGATCGAAGCTTTTAGCTTTTGTTGAAGGCTTCATTGGTATATGTGAATTGAACTCAAAAACCATCTTTTTTGCGAACATTTCATTCTGATTGATGAAATTATTCTTACCTTACTACTCAGATGGAACTTTGAAATTGGACTTGGGCGTGGGGAACAGATCAAATGGTCATCTTGAAACTTGCCTTCGTTACCAGATGATTTAGTGCTTCTCATTGTGAAGTTGTTGAAGGGGTCATCAAATGGGAAAACTTGTCCCGATAAAAATATGTTCTCGACGTCTGACTTTTCAAATGCAGAGTTGCCCTTTTCTTTTTTTTTTTCCCCCAAATTGCATCATCAAATCCAGTCATTATGTTTTCAATTTGAGAAAAGTTTTCCATTAATTTCCTTCCCTTGAATACATATGTGCCGACCTACTTATTCGAGATCAACTTCTCCGGAATCAATATCTAGCACCTAGGTCTTTGTAGTGTAGTTTAGATGGCATTCCCTTTAGATCTCCCCTTCGGTGGATACCTAGTGATGTAGCATCGACTCGACTTGATAACTCGGCCTAAATCAAAATCAATTCAATCCAAATCTAATTCATCTCCAAACTAAACCCAAATCGACTCATCTCAAATCGAATATTTTAAACCAAAATTTGCTACACCAATGGAAGTGAAACCAAATCAAATTAACTCGAGTCGAGTTCAATTTAAACAACAATAGCTCTGATTAGATTGAATTGACTCTACGCGAGCCAATCGAACTAAAATGACTTTAGTTAAATTAAACAAATGGATTTGAAGTTGTTTTATTTTAAAATGTCAACTAATTTTGTTTAAATGAATAAACCTATTTCATTAAAATAGATTTTATATATATATATATAATCAATTAGCAAAAGAAACATTTTTAGCATACAAATCTATCTAAATTAAAATCAAAACAAATCTTAATTTTTCCTCTCATTTGAATCAAAATTCTAATTAAAAGAGGTGTTTGAGCCAAACCTAAGGTTCGGTTGGACCGGTTTAAGTCGAACCCCACGATCCATTTTCTCCCTTTTTTCATTCGGAAACCGCCCCCACTACCTCCTATATATTTGCAGAAGAAGCCTACTCTCTCCGGTCGCCCTCTCATTCGCGGCAAATTATTAGGTCCGATCACCGGGCCTAGAAATTGGTCCGGACATCCACTAAAAAGTTGCCGCATGGACTGCGCTTTGACTATGTGCTTTGAGTGCGTTTTGAGTGCGCTTTGGGTGCGCCTTGACCGCGCTTTCACTACGCTTTACCTGCGCTTTTGACGCACTTGACTTCAACAACTTATATCTTTTTAAGACAATATTGAATGAAGGATTGGAGCTCCTGGAGATACATCATGCAACTTTAAAAATTATTAAATTGAGAATTACTACCTTTTAAAACTCATTCGTATAGAGTATGGATGGACAGGCTCATAACTTCTTGTTAAGTATAATATGAAACTTTTTTTTTTTTTGTTTTTTAATTTTACTTCTTGTATGACATGCATTCAGTGGTATTGCTGTACAGTCGCAGTAGGTTTTCCATATTGATAGCTAATGCTCAATACATCTATACTTTACCTATTATGATTATATCTTGAAGAGCTCATCTTGAGTAATGAGATGTTCATTATGGTCGATCAATATGCACGTTGCTTAAATCTATCAACTTCCAGGGTGAGGGTAGTTGTTTGTTTTTATGTTAAATGAATCAATTGAATGGCCTTAGATGAATTATAATATGCATATATAAGTTATCAATTATGTTAATTGTCAAGCAAGAATGCATGTTTATTTCATTTGGATGAATGATGTGATTGTCGAGCCTTATAAATTATAATATTCTTGCTTTTTCCTTACATTGGTGTGGTGGCTATCATTGTATTTGTGGTTGTTTCATGAGTAAAATTGGATCCGAATTTTTTTTACAAAGAGATTTAATTGTGTTGTAGTCGACACTTCTCCATTTGTTGTGGAAGAAAAGTTAATATTAATGAAGAATGACATTAGAATGATGGATTGCATGAGGCTGTTATGGGCCTTTCTTTTGTTTCATGAGTAATAGCTTGTTGTTGTAAGTTGAGCTTGATATGAAGCATGTATTTAGAGTAACACTTTATCATTGTATGGCTTATGGTTAATTGGAGAAATATGCATAAAAATGTATGTTCAGGATTGTTCTTTTAACGAGTTTTGAAAAAGCTTTTCATATGTCCATTTGTGCTTTAAGTCGATTTGAAAATAAGCATTCATAAGTCTCTTATAAAGAATTTTTGAGAAATGGTGAACATTCAATAGTCTTTTATACAAAATTTTTGGAGAAATGTAGGAGAAAGTTTGTGCTTTCTTCTATCATGAAGTGTTTTGGAAATTTTTTGAAAATCATTCATATGCTTTTATTTTTAACGATGAGCATGCATAAACCTCTTATAAAATGCTTTGGAAAGTGTGTATGCTAAGAGTGAGCCATGGAAATTTTGGAAATTGGATTGTATATGTGTTGCAAATTGAAGTGACTGAAAAGTGTATATATTGGAATTGTGAAATGCTTTAAAAGGTAAAGCGTGTGAACCTTGAATGATGAGATGTGTAGATTTTGGAAAGTAAAACATGTGTATTTTAAAAAGTGTGTTTGTGTTTGAAAAGTGTTCTTTGTGTGTAGATTAAGAAGTGACATGTGTGTGCTTTGAAAGGAGATTTATGTGTTTCTTTGGAAGATGACATGTGTAAGTGTGGAAAAATAAAGTATTTGATTTTGTGGAAAGTAAAATTTGATAGTAATGAAGGGATTTAGAGGATTCCTATAACCAATTTCAAATAATCAGATAAAATGTTTAGTTTCGAAAAAAAAGAGAAGCCACATGATGTGGACTAGTCCTTTCTCATTGTCCCTATCATTCGACCTGTTTTGGTTTCAATTTTTTTGGCAAACTCGTCATTTTTGAATAATTAGATAAGACTAGTGATAATGATAATGACAACTATGATAATGAGGATGATGTATACTTATAAGGAAAGTATGTGAGATTTTCTCATGTGTTGGATCTCTTATTTGATATGTTACTTTTAATTAAAAATTTTTAGTATGATATTTATATGTTTTTTTTTGTTATGCATGAGCTTGAATTCTTTCACAATTTTTTTTATTCATCTCTCTAGCATTTATGCAGGCATGATTAAAACCCTCGGTTATGAGTGAATGGATTTTGACTGCTTTCTAGTTAGTAGTTTTCTACTTTTTGTATTTGTCTATCATGTTTGTCTCATCAACAAGATCAACTAGGTAGGTGGAGACCTTTAATATTAATGCATCTATAATGATGAATATTTATTGAATAACCTGTAAGTTTACTACTTCTATCCATCTTTGCTAATTTGATATTTAATTCACATTTATCTTTACAACCTTTAAGAAATTCATCTGTTTGCATGCTATTCTGCTAGACTTACTTTTATTCAAATTGTTAACCTATTGTCTTTAAATTCATCTCCAGCTTCAAAACAACTGATAAACTAGGAAATAAATTGCATCAGATTCTCCTCCTAATGCAAAATTGTGTCATTAGTGCAATATTTATGATCAAAATAGGTATAGATGTTATTAAAAATACAAAGACATTTATGTATAAACCTACAAGCAAATTATTTTGTATAAATGTTCTGCAATAATAAACATCACTCAACCTTACTAATTGTATTAGATAAAAGGATAAAATTAGATCGGTACTTTTGATAAAATGAACATTTTTTTATCATATGTTACGTATTCCTTATGCATTCTTTTTATCATGATTAATCTTATACTAAGCTTTTGAGCGCATGTGCTAACTCTATTATGCAAATCTTTGTACATTGGGGATTTGGTGAGTTGCCATAACACAGGTTAATGATGATAATTATAAACATTAGGGATTTAAGTTGCCATAGCACATGTCTCGAAGATGTTCGGCTTAATTATTTTAGTTGTAAAAAACAAATTTCGAGTTAGCAAATAATTGTAAGAAGTGATTTATGTATATTTTAATATACTAAATGCTACGCTTTAATGTGCAAGTTTGTAAATGTCATAGAAATTATTGTCAAGATTCTATAATTGAATTCCTCTTAAGTAAAATTTGTGCTTCAAAGTCAACTGTTCTAATAAGAACCCTCAAAATGTGTTTTTAATCCTACCTAAATTAGGATTTGATTATATCCCATGAGTGGTTATGGTTAATGAGTACTTGATTTATATCACAATCATGGGTAAACTTCTAATGAAGTCCCATCGTGAGCTTTAACACCTCTAAGGATCCTAACTAAAAGAGACAGGACAAAGTTCATTTCCTTCGCAAATAAAATTTAAGAATGTCCTTTAATATATGAAAACGATATTAAGGAACTTACATGGAAGGCTAGATATAATTCTTTTACTTTACATATAAACCTTAATCTTTTCGAGGATTTACTAGAGAGTTTAATCCCACATCACCAAGAAGTAGCCTTATGCTGGATTTTGCCCAACTCAATTGATCTTTGAAGCTTACCAAACTCAATGAGTTTATGGAACTCTACTGTCTTTGTTGGTTTTATGGAGCTAGTCAACTTTAATGAGTTTACGAAGCGATATGATAGTTTTATAAAGATGAATTTATTAAAGTCTCATTATGATATAATTAATGTTGGGTTGACATTGATTATAATACCACATGGCCAAATTCATTAAAGCTTCATTTAGATTTAGTTGAATGAGGGCCAAAAAAAATAACAACTCTATAGCCAAAGCACTAATGTCCAAAAATGATAGTGTTAAAGTTGGTCAAACCACAATCCTAGTACCATCATAAAAACCGCATTGAGGAGATCTTGGCCAGATCATCACCCATTCAAAATTTGAGCAGATTACCAGTCCTTAGAGGCTCCCGTGATGGCTAGGGCATCCTCTTCCCGCCTTCTTCTGTGTCTCTCCCCCCTCTCCCCTCCTCTGGCGTTGCCGGAGGACATTCTTCCCTCCGTTCATATGGAGGCTGGCCTCCTCTCTTCGGACTTTCCACCGCTCTCTCAGTCTCCAAGTGGAAAAGCTAAGTTTACTCCTAAAAATTGGAATCTGGTTTTTGCTCCCGAAACTTCTGCTCCTAAAGCCCTCAATCTCTCCCACTTCCCTGATGAACCTGAGATTGTCCCTTTCTCTAACGATAGCCTTTCTAAAGGGGGCGAAGACTGGAGTTTGTGCCTTGTGGGCTACTCCATTGGTCGGAGACCGTTTTATGAAGCACTTCAGGGGGCGATCAAGAAAACGTGGAGCCTCAAAGGATCGGTACAACTATTATCTCTTAACGATGGATTCTTTCTTATTAGTTTCTCATGTACTGAAGACTATGATATGGTTTGGTCGTGGGGAGTCTGGTTCCTGCTTGGAAGACCTTTTATCCTCCAAAAATGGCACCCAAAATTTAAGCCAATTAGGGATAATTTTGCTTCCGTTCCGATTTGGGTCAAAATACACGACCTCCCTCTTGCATGTTGGAATTTGGAGGGGATTTCCAGGATTGCAAGCAAAATCAGTATACCTCTAGCTGCTGATAATCTGAATGAGCAAAAGACGAGGTTGACTTTTGCTAGGATTTGCGTTCTGGTGGATTGTAACGCTACCTATCAGGAAAAAATCAAAGTTTCCTTGGATGGAGATGTTGTTTGCTTGAAGGTCCAATACGAATGGAGACCCATCCCGTGTGATCACTGTAAGTCGCTTATGCACTATTCTTCTCTCTGCCCTTCTAAACCGAAAGTTCATGGAGACGATGAGACGGCAGCAGTTAATACACAACATCATGGGCGGAGCTTTAGTAGGAAACCTAAAAACAGATATCCTTCCTCTAAAATTTTTTCGAGGCCACCTATTAGAGAATCTCAGCAACCTCACCCTCCTTCTCTCCCTCCCTCTACCACTGCCTTGGTGTCTCATAACAACAACAGCATTGGTCAACCTCTCCTTTATCAACCTCATTCTCCTTCTCCTTTTAATGTCCAAGAGCCTATCTCAAACATTGTGGTCTCAGTCGAAAATCTTATTTCCAATCCCTCTGCCAATGTTCTCAATAACACAGTCATTCCGAATTTAAACTCACCTAATGGGGAGGAGGTGGCCTCCACATCTTCCTGTTCGTTGCATATACAAGGATCACAAAAAGTTATGGAGTTGAAGATTAATTCCCCCAACAAGTTTGAAGTGTTAAATGTGGAGGAGGAAGAATCATCTTTTCAGGAGGAGGCTTGCAATGATCTTGATGTCCGAGATAACTGGATTCCAAAACAAAAACAAAATGACAAATCAAAACTGAACAATTCTGTGGCGTCCAAAAAAACTACTATGGGAAAGCAGGTCAAAAAATCCCATACTTTAAAATCCTAATGTTCCTTCCCAACATTGCAGCGTGGAACATTAGGGGATTTAATCGCCCAGACAAAGTTCTTTGCTGCAAGCGTATTTCTGAGTCTTTTAAACTTGACATGTTATGCATTCTGGAGAATAGGATTCACGTGAATTCTCTTCAAGACCCGTTTTTTGAGCAGTCTCATTTCATTTTTTTGAATGAAAAAAGTTGTCATAATTTCAACTTGACCTCCTCGGGGAGGATTTGGATCAAATGGAATTATGCAAAATTGGATTTTAGTCCCACGCACATCTCCTCTCAACTCATCTCTGGTATTGTTTCTGTTGCCTCCCACTCTCTGTTTCAAATTTCTGTTATTTACGCCTCTAACAGTGCTCGGGAAAGGAAAGATCTGTGGAGCTCTCTTGTGCAAATTGCCCCTGCTGCTGGCATTCCCTGGGTGCTGCTTGGGGACTTTAATCACTGCCGTTATGCCTCTGAAAAGTTGGGGGGTTCCTCTCTTAATCATTCTGCTCTTTTTAACATTAATAACATGATTTTTATCAATAGTCTCATGGATTTAAATACGGTTGGCAACAAATTCACCTGGTTTAATAACCGGGTTCTCCCATTCACATAAAACTCGATAGAATCCTTGTGAATGACAGTTGGCTGGAGGCTTTTCCTGATTCTTATTGCTCTGTTCAGAGCCCCTCTTTCTCTGATCATAGTCCGATTCTTTTTCACTCTGGTACGATTTATCACTCACGGCACAGATTTCTTTTAAAAAATTATTGGTCTAAGATTGATAGGTACTGGTCTATCCTTCTTGAAGCCTTCTCGGTTCCTATTTCTGGTAACCCGCTCACTCATCTTTGCAACACTCTTAAAACAGTTAAATTCTGCATCAAAAAAGAGTCCTGGTCGAGTTTTAACTCTGTCACTAGGCATATGGATTCATTACTCAACTCTCAAAGAGATCTTTTGGAGAAATTGCATGCTGATCCGAATAATCATTTGTATAATTCCTCTTTAAAAGCTCTTAATGCTAACATTGTGGAATTTAATGCTATGCATGCTTCTTGGATCATTCAAAGGGCAAAGGTGAATTGGTTAAAGCATGGAGAGGATGATCTCAAATTTTTATATGGTAAAATTAGATGTAGGAGTAGCACCAAGTCGGTGGAAAACTTGCTTGCTTCCTCTCCTCTATCATCTAGGACTGATGCTGTCTTCTCTATCACTCGGCATTTTCAAGCTTTGTACAACTCGTCCCCTCCTCTTATTCAATCTCTGGATGGTTTCCCTGCTGGTAATGTGATCTCTGCCTCCATTGCTAATGTGCTTACCTCTTTTGTGAATAATGAGGAAATTAAGGCTATTGTTTTTGGGGGCTCTTCCTCTTCTGCTCCGAGTCTAGACGGTTTCAACTTCCATATTTTCAAAACTGGATGTCATATTGTTGGTCCTCATGTGTGTAGTGCTATCAGATCTTTCTTCTCTAAAGGGTATATCCCTATTGGGGTTAAAGCCACTGCTCTTGCTTTAATACCAAAACATAATAATGCTACAAATATTTTTGATTATAGACCTATTGCCCTATGTAATGTTGTCTATAAGATTATTGCTAAAGTGATTGCTAGTAGGCTAAAACCCGTCATGCCTGGCATCATTAATCATACTCAGTTTGGATTTGTGAAATCTAGAATTTTCACTGATAATATTCTGTTTGCTAGTGAGATTCTTGCTTCTGCAGGTAAGAGGGGTGGCACTCAAATGTACTGTGCTAAACTAGATATTAGAAAGGCATTTGATTATGTATCTAGGGATTTTGTTTTAGCTAGGTTGGTTCAAAAAGGATTCCCCAATCTTCTTGTTAACTGGATCAGGTTGTGCATTTTGAATGTGCATTATTCTGTTGTGCTTAATGGTGCTTTGGAGGGCTATTTTTCTTCTCTGCTGGCTAAGACAAGGATGCCCGTTGAGCCCTTATCTATTTTGTGTGGTCATGGATGCTCTTTCTAAACTCTTAGAGGTTAGAGGTTTTAAAGGTATCACTGCTGATAACTTTTCTCTGACACACCTTTTATATGCTGATGATGTTCTGATCTTTGGAGAGGCCTCTATACAAAACTGCCACAAACTAGCTTGCATCCTTAGTGATTTTGCTAATGCCACGGGATTGCAAATTAACTTTAATAAGAGCGCAATTATGTTCCCTAAGCAGCAAGTTAATCATCAATACATATGCAACATCCTATCCATTCACAATATCACTTCCAAGATCACTTACCTTGGGATTTCTTTGTCTTTCCACAGACTTAAGATTGAAGACTTTATACCTTTAGTGGATAGTATCAACAAAAAATGAATGGTTGGAAGGCTAACTTGCTTTCTTTTGCTGGTAGACTTTAGTATCTCAAGTTCACTATCCAAAATACTATTGCTTATTGGATTCGTGGTGCAATTTTACCTTAAACTATTTCTAAATTCCTGAAAAAAGCCAGCTCTCGTTTCCTTTTTTTTTGGGGACTCCTCACAAGCCAGGAAGTTGCATATGGTGTCTTGGGATGTTATTTGTCGTCCCAAGAATAAGGGTGGTCTGGGTGTTACTTCTTTTAATGCTTTGCAGTTTGGTTTTAATTGTTCTGCTATATTTAGGATGTACAATTCATCCTCCCCTCTCTCCTCCTGGTTGTTAAGCAAATATTCCTCTCCTTGGCAGCAACCTACTACAACTGCCTCTAAATTCTAGAAATCTATTTGTAAGACTGCTTTTGATGCTAAAGGCTGTTTTTGCTTTAGAATTACTAGGCATGCCCCCATTTCTTTTTTACAGGATCACTGGTGCTTCAATGTTACTCTTGAGGAATATATGGGCTATGCTATTGATTTCCCAGATTGTGTTTTGGGATCTTTTTTCAAGGATAACAATTGGATTCTTCCAGATTTTTTGCATGTTCAAATTAAAAACCTCTTTCTTCTTACCAATGCTAGTGAGGAATCCTGTATTTTTTGGAAAAATGGTTACAATTCCAAGTTCAAAGACTATATTGAGGAATTTTATATAGACTTGCCTAGTTTTAATTGGAGCAAAGCTGTGTGGCTTAAAAGAAACTGTTTAAAGAATAATGTATATGTGTGGATGGCTCTAGTTGGGGGCCTTAAAACTGCAGATGCGCTTCGTATTAGGCAGTTAGTGGTGCCTAGTAGGTGTAGTTTATGCCATAATTTTGATGAAACGGTAACTCACCTATTCTTCGAATGCACCTACTCTTTTTTGTGCTTAATGCTTTGATCCCAGCCACTGTGGGGCTGCTTCTTAGACCTTCCTTGCTTCATCTGTTTGTCTGGGTTAACGATGTTTACAAAGGCAAGGCTTCGGTGAAATTTTTTTACAAATTCATGATCTGTTGCACAACTTATTAAATTTGGAAGGAAAGAAATTCAAGGAGATTTGGAGGTAAAATGCAAAGCTCTACCACTCTTTCTTTGCTTATTAAAAGAGTTGTTTTTGAGAAAATTTTAAAATGGAAAGACTCTTCTCTTTTGCTGGAACTGTTATAAGTTGGAGGTTTTTTGGTTTCTGTGAAGTGTCCTTTATGGGTTGTTTCATCTGTGCTGTTGGAGGTGATTTTATGTGTAGATTTGCTATGGGTCCCCTTGTCCCTTTGATTTTTCTACAAAGCAAAGGCTGGACAATGATGATGCTCCCCATTGCAGACCCCGTGGATGGCCTTCGGGCAACCAGGGCTTTCTTTCTTTCCTATCGTAATTTCCTGAGTCCAGTCTTTAAGGCTTGGGAGCTGGGTTTTGCTTATCTTACATTACAGGTTTCGGAGCTTTTTGGAGCTGGTTCTTTCTCTCTGGACTACTTCTACAGCACCTTTTTGGATTGGCCGCTGCTGACTGGCCTCTCTGTTTGCTTTTTTTTTAACTACCACATTTTTGGCTCTCTTACTATTTTTTTGTTGAGTATGGGTGGTATAGTTGATTTTACTTATTTCCTTTATCTAACATAAGTTTTTGTATTTGCTTATGTTGGATATTAATTGTAATCTTCTTTTTACTTTCACATGTAATCTCTTCTTTACTCAGTAATATATGGGCTTAGGCCCCAAATTTTCCCAAAAAAAAAAAAAGTCCCATCCACAAAATGAGCTTAAGGAGAGTTTATATTTGACCACAATTCATATTGGTGCCATCTTTAAATCCGATCGAAATGTGTGGGAGGAGAGTCTAACCCAAATTGTGATTCTACTAGCATGACTTTATTGAAGTTCATATAATTGTGAAGAGTGACTCCTTGCACATTCTCGTTGTCTATGCATATCAATTTCATGTCATTACCTCACACACAAGTGAATTTTTAGATTTTTTTCTTGTGCACTAACATTGGCAATATATGTGTCTATCTTTGTTGTTCCTAATGTCATCAATGTGCTAGCATAATTTGGGCTACTTCAGCTTAAGGTCTATGTATTTTTAAAGTAATTTCATGTGATTTCAAGCCCCTTGTCTCTTATTTTTATCGTATTTGATCAAACCAACTTTAGAGTACTTCTTGAGGTCAACATGAGGCTTTATGAGAAATGATGACCATGAACTTCCACACCAAGGGGTAGCCTCTTATTAGTCTATGAAATCTACCTCAGCATGCCTATTTAGTCCACCAAGCTTGATGAGACTATTAAACTATCAAATTTTAATGGGTCTCGGGAGATATATAAATCCAATATGTCCAGACAATGTCAAATCCAACTACATGTCAGCAAAATCTACCCAATCCTATTGAGTTTACAGAGCTTACTAATATATAATGGATTTGGAAAATTGACCCCAGTCCACTATTTGAAGCACTTAAGTTCAATTAGGCTATTTTCGAAGAGGGTCCAATAGAGCTCATGCTCCTATGAGGACAACTCAAAATAATATTCCAAATGGACAACAAGTGGGAAGCTCTTGTTACACTTCATTTAGTAGTCAATATGGCCATCCAAATTGGTTTTTTAAACTTCTTGCTTAGCAACTTGGATCAATATTTTGTAATCGTGGTTGAAAAGTGTTTGAGCCAAATAGCAACCTCAAAAATAAAACTTGTCCAATGGAGCAATGGATGTAAAGATCTCTGCCTACAACCTCAAATCCTGAAAGACTTCTCCTTAGAAAAGCTTTGACCAACACCTCAGTGCTAAGAAAGGCTATTATTGAAGAGGTTGGGCTTGCTTCCTTTGAAATTCTAAAGGAGTTCTAGATATAAGATGCTTAAATTAAATCAACTTCGCATTGGTGCTTCAAAAGACAAAGTTGTTATAGGGCCACCAACATCAAAAACCTTTTCATAACAAATAGGTGGTGTCATGAATCCAACCTAAAACTTTACAATAGTTAGATATATCCTCTTCAACAATGGAACTACACTACACATTGAAGACTAATATTGATGGGGCTCCAACTTGTCATAGCTTCCCATTCGAGACAAAGATTAAAGCACTACCATAAAGAAGACATCCCTAAAAATTCTTAAAAAAGGATAAAAGTTTATGAAAGAATCTTGAGATAATAATTAAGTTCCTATAAATCCTATAAAAAACATACTTGGCTTTTTAAACCAACACATTGATGAAATAAAGTATTATAAAGTGCTAAAACAATATATTAGCAAAAGGATGAAACAATATTTAGGAGAGCCATGCAAAGTCATTGCATTATTTTCCTCTGTTTAAAGCACTCTCATCCTAGCCCAATTAAGGAATGGGGAAGATGGACTAACGTTTAGATTAGTAATGCACCCGTTGGGCATAGTTGGTGCCACCGTTTTTCTGAATGACTTGTTGGCAACAATCACCTATTTAAATCCATCAAAAGTTATTGTAATCTCAAAACTTGACTACTATATTGTAGCTTTCAATGTCTTAAACTACCAGTCTTTTCCACCTCTAATACCCACACTTGCCATCCTTTAGTGGAAAGACCCTGATAGCCTTTTTGCAAACTTCTTCATTCACCTGTAGCAGATGAAGACATCGAATGTTTCCTTCATGTATGACAGACCCTAACAAAAAAGGCTCTTTGACCTAAACTAGATGGGGCTAAATTGACATAGTTTGGTTCATCTCTATCTGGCCATTTAAGGTTGGTGTGCTTTCATGAAATTTCTATAGCATTTGAATTTTGATGATGAGGTTGTAGACATTGTTGGTGACGAGGGCGTAGGAGTAGGAGTAGGAGGAGAAAAAATATAAGGGATAGTCTCATCATAGGTTATATTAATAGAAGTATATTATGGCTATATTAGTGGTTCATAACATCAAACTTTTTTAGTATGAGTTTACTCAAGATTGATGAAGCAAATTTTAAGAGGAGAAAGTTTGTGAGCGAAATATAAAAGCAATGAATCTATAAACAAAGTCCTGTAAAGTAAGGGGGAAGAATTACTTGATTGGGATAAAGAATAGAGATGATTGAAGAGTGGTTTAACAATGAAAAAGGGATTTGATTGATTTGATAATAGGTGATCAAAATAGAATCTACTGGATTAATAAGAAATAATTACATGAAAAATTAATGTCCTAACACAATTAAGAAGTTGATGATTTTTATATTTAACGAAATCATTCTATTAAAGTTTATAATGCCAGATGTGATAAATAAGATCATTCGCATGATAAAAGGTGCAAAATAAAGATTGTAAGAATTTTTAAGCATTATTAACATAAAATGTATGATGAAAGAGAAGGGTAGAACATTTATCTTGATCAATATCTTGAAATACATGAATGATCTCATATCAACATTATGTAAACTCATCTAACAGAATGCTTCAGCAATCCATAAATAAATATAGTCTTCGATAAACCACACCAAACACGGGAAAATTTGTATAATAATGCACTGCAGCATTTTTATATTTCTATGGATTCTAACTAATATGCTGATAATCGGTAAGATTTCCTATAAAAAAGAGTCAGATTGAGTGTATGTATTATAATGTTTACCTGAATTATGTGTGAGACAAACATTTTTCATGTAAACAATTTATCTGCGATATCGAAGAAATATTATGTATTCCAATTTCTCATGAAACCCCATATTAGGAAAAGCCTATTATTCGATTTACATAAATAAAACTTTTTTACATAAGAAATAATAGAAAGACAAAATGAGGACTGATTGAGGTCATTATTTTATCTCAAATATTTAAGTTTGTTGTGTACTTTTCATGTAGTGCACAAATATGTGTACCTTAGGTAACATTTGATAGTAATGAAGGGATTTAGAGGATTCATACAACTAGTTTAAAATAATCAGACAAAATTGATGGGATCAGAAAGTTCTAAAATCAAAGAAGAACTCTAAAGAGAAAACATGACACAACTCAATAAAAAAAGAAAAAAAGAAGAGAACAAACCACCGACAAAAGAAAACCAACTGGATGCAAAAAATATACTTTAAAATATTTAGGAATAAAAAAAAAAAACTTAAAGTAAAAGAAAAAACCATCAGAACAACCAACAAGTCATCACCTCATATGTATTGATAAAATAGGAAAATAAGGTGCTCTAAAGAACATGCAAACTAATGGTCCACCACAATAATCCTGATCCAACATGTTGGAACTCCTCCGACAAATATGAACAAACCGGCCAACAACACCACTCACACTTTTAGAAGAAGGATATAATGTTGGGTAACTTGTGGAGAGAAGAAATAGATAAGAGAATTATAAAAAATAAGTAGAGAAGAAGTAGTCTCAAGCTTAGGAAGGAAAAAAAAAACCCTTAGGTTTTGAGATAATGTTCAGTTCATCAACCATCTCCAACAGTAGCCAACAACACCTTAAATAGGGAAAATGGAATCCAATCATACTCCCATAAGTGACACCCAAGCATCCAATCAAAAGAGGGGAAAAATCAAAGAACAAGGCACGAACAGCCTAGGAACCGAGCAACCAAGCATCCCAACAACCAACCCCGAAACCAAATATCCAGGAAACTCAACAAACACCAAGGGAAAGGCACGACCAGCCTAGGAACCAAGCAGCTAGTCAACCCAACAGCCAAGAAAACCAATAGCCAAGATCTCCAAACACAAATCAGCCAAGGAAAAATGGGCCAAGCCTAATAGAAGAAAAAATAACCCACCAATAAATGCCCAAAGAATTAAAGAAAGCTAGCAAACCAAAGGAATGACATGAACAAAGAGCACCCAACATAATCATGATAATTGGTTTCTTTCCATCATTGGGAAAACAAAAAAAAAAAACATAAAATCCAAATTATGATATATTCCAAAATAAAAAATATATAAATCATAAACATAAAATGAAGACTATTGAATGCATCAATTCCCATATGGTGAAAGATTCTCATCTCTTGATGAGAACTCTTCACTAATACGTTGATAGATATCTGGAGGACGAGTCTATAATTCCACTGCTTAAATCCAAGTGCAATCAGTCAAAGGAAGACCACTCCATTTTACCAGGAATTGCTTGTGCACTCCATGCCTTGTCTAGGTAGTTTTGATGTCCAAAACATGTTCAATACAATCATCTTTGGTCTAAACAAGATTGGTAATGGGTAAGGTCTCTAGATCCACAGAATCAGTTGGAATTCCTTCATATAAAGTAAGGTCAGCAACATTAAACACAAGGGAAGTCTCAACAGAAAGTGGAAGATCCAACATGTAAGCATTTGTTTCCAATTTTTGAAGTATCCTGAAAGGTCCAAATTTTTTTCTGCTTAACTTGCCAAAAGTTTCAATGGGAAAGCGTTGTCATCTAAAATAAGCCATAACTAAATCTCCCTCTTAAAAATGACACTCCCTCCGGTGTCTGTCATCAACAATATTGTACTTAGCATTTGATATATGGAGTTTTTTTAGGACCTGATGTTGGATCGATTAAATAAAGTCAACAATTTCTGTAGCCTTAGCACTGATTCCACTAGGCATGGGTAATGAAGTTCAGTCTAAAATGTGTGGAATAGGTTGGCCAGAAATGATTTTGAAAGGAGTTTTTTTTTTCCAAAAGATTGGTTGATGGAACTATTGTAAGCAAATTCGGCTTGGGGTAAAATCAAATCCCATTGAGATGGTTTCTGACCAGCAAGACATCTAAACAAGTTTCCTAAACTTTTGTTTACAACTTCAGTTTGTCCATCTGCTTGTGGGTGATAAGCACTTTTGAATTGGAGAGTAGTCCAAAATTTTGACTAAAGTGTTCTCCAAAAATGGCTTAAGAGCATTGTATCTCTATAAGAGGTAAAAGTTTTTGGTATGCCATGTAGTCTCACAATTTCTTTTAAAAATAAATTAGTGACATGAGAAGAATCAGAGGTTTTCTTATAAGGGATGAAATGTGCCATTTTGCTAAATCGATCAACGACAATAAACACAGAATCAAACTTTCGAGCAATGATAGTTAATCCTAGAATAAAGTCCATAGTGATATCTTCCCACGATTTATTTGGAATTATGAGTGGAGTGTTTAGACCAATGTTTTAAGAGGTTCTTTGAATTCTTGATAGATTTTGAATTATTTTACATATTTCATTATATATTTTCCATGTGGGGCCAGAAGTATTGTTCTTCAACTAAAGCCATAGTCTTTCCTTGACAAAAATGCCCTCCTATTCCTCCACCATGAAGTTCTTGGATGAGTTTTTCACGCAAATAGCTTTGGGTAACACAAAGTCTAGTTCCCTTAAACAAAAATTCTTGTTTAATTGTAAATTAAGTAGAAGAGTCAGTTCTAGAAGTATAACATTATTCCTAAATATTTTTGAAATATGTATCAATGGCATAGTTATCTTTTAAAGAATCAAGTGAAATTATAGCTGGTTTGATAGTTACCAATAATTGGACTCATCTGCTTAAGGCATCAACGACCTTTTTTAAAATTCCAACTTTGTGTTTAAGATGAAATGTATATTCTTGCAAAAAAGATGTCCATTTAGCATGCTTTCAATTCAAATTTTTATGAGATCCTAAGTATCGTAGGACTTCATGATTAGAGTTTAGCACAAATTCTCTTTGAATAAGATAATGCCTTCAGAATTTTAGGGTCTGAACAATTACGTAAAACTCAACATCGTAAGTAGAATATCGTGATAGAGTATCATTGAGTTTTTTACTAAAGAAAGCAATAGGTATACCATCTTGACTAAGGATAGCTCCTATACCAACATGGGAAGCATCACAGTCTACTTCAAACATTTTGTCAAAATTAGGTAACCTAAGAACAGGTGCTTGACTCATTTTTGTTTTATTCAGATGAAATGCTTTTTCAGCCTCAGACGTACACCTAAAAGTTCCCTTTTTAAGACAATCAGTGATGGATAAAATCAAAGTACTAAATTTTTTCATGAATTGTCGGTAGAAAGGGGCTAATCCATGAAATCCCCTTATTTCACTAATTATTTTTGGAGTTGGCCAGCTTTGGATAACTTCAATTTTAATGGGTCCACTTTAATTCCATCATCAGAGATGATATATCCAAGGAAAGTCAGAGTGGGAGTCATGAAAGAACACTTTTTAAGGTTGATGAATAAGCATTGTTCTTTTAAGGTTTGAAGAACATGTCTCAATGTTCAAGATGATGATCAGGACAAGAACTATAAATCAGTATGTCTTCAAAATAAACCACAACAAATTTTTCAATAATGGTTAATAAGATATGATTCATGGTTCAGCATGACTCATCTTATTTATAGCTCGGCTATCAACCCACATCCTTCTAGTTCTATCTTTTTTGGGGTAAGTAAGGCTGAGACAAAATATGGACTCATGCTTTCTCTATCTAATCATTTAGTTAAGAGTTCAGTTACTTGTTTGTGAAGTTCTTCATGTTTAGCAGGACTCATCCGATAGTGAGGTAGGTGTGGTAAATTTTCCCCTTGCCCCATGCACAAGTTCAATGTGGTGTTGGATATCTCTTAAAGGTGGCAAGGAGTCAGGAAGTTCTTCAGGAGTTATGTCTTCAAATGCATCGATCAAAGATTGAATTTCCTTAGAAAATTTTTTATTCTCTTCATTTTCTTTTCCTACCACAAGATAAATCACTTTAGAGTCTTTGAGTTTATTAGAACTGAGAAGCAACTCAGGATCAGGTGACTTTGAATTTTTTTGGACGAATTTTGTAGGAGGATCAGAAATTTTCTTTTGTAGATACAAGGTGAACTCTTTGTTGCCCTGGGTGAAAGTGTAAGTGTTTTTCTCTCCTTTGTGAATGGTTTATGATCATATAGCCAAGATCGACCTAATAGAATATGACATACTTCGAGAGGCATGATGTCACATAATATTTGGTTTTTGTAAAATTTTCCAATTGAAAGACATACAAAGCATTGTTGAGTGATTGACACTTCACCACCTTCCTTAAACTATGATATTTTGTAAGGCTTGTCAAGGGGATTTGGTTTCAATTTTAGTTTATCCACCATGAGCGGAGGCACAATTTCCGGAGCTACCACTATCAATCATGTGGGAACACAATTTTCCTTCTACAGTACATTTGGTTCGAAAAATATTCCTCTTAAGTCATTTCTCATTGGTATCTGATTTAGTGGTTAAAACCCTATAGATAAGTAAATAACGATCTCCTTGGTCACCTCAATATTAATTGCTTCCACTTATTCCTCATTTTCTTCTTCAGATTCATCATTTTTTGAATTTTCAGGGCTTTTCCCTTATTCAATATAATTGGCTCTAGGTGGGTTATTTTTTCTACATGTTACAGACAGATGACCATATAAACAACATTTATAACAGAGTCCAATAGGTTTTTGTCCTACCACTCCTTTTTTTCAATTACTTGAGTTTTATTAGGTTTTATTTGTGGATTTGGTTTGAAGAAGTTGATCCAAAGGTTGTTTGTGAAGTTTGAATTTTACTTCCAATAAATTATCTAGGCTTGGTTGAGTGATCAATTTATTATTGTTTTTTTTTTATATTGTTTTTCAAATTTTAGAGCCATTCAATAAGCTTCATTGAGTTTAATCACATGATATAGGTTCAATTGATCATGAATGAACCACTTTAATCCATTGATGTATTGAGTTATGATTCGTTCTTCAGTTTCATTCAAGTCATTTCTAAATTGTAGAAGTTTTTAGTGTATTCTTCTATGGATTGACTTCCTTGGCGAATGTTATTGTATTCTTGGAACAGAGTTCGAGAATGGTTAAAAGGTAAGAATTTTCCCCGAATTTTTTCTTTCATTCTTTCCCATGATTAAATTTTTTCTTTCCCTCTCCTTATTCTATTGTTTTGAAAATTTTTCTACCATGTTAGAGCATGACCTATCATTTTTAAACTAGAAAACCTAACTTTCTTGTTTTTAGGATTTTCTTTCCATTGAAAGAATAGATCAATTTTCTCAACCCATTCAAGGAATTGTTCAGGTTGTAGTTTACCTTCAAATTCACAAACATCTATTTTATTCCCATGATCTCATTGCCTATTTTGTTTATTTATATTTTGTGGAGCTTTATCTTCACTTTCAATGTTTTGAGCATGAACGTTGTTGACATTTAAGTAGCCAAAGTATTAGCCATAGTTTCCATTTGTTGTTGTAGGTTAGCCATTTATTACATCATCATGTGTTGCCAATCCACTTAATTATTTTAATTACTCATTCTTTTTTTAAAGAAGGAGACTCACTCGTTAACCAAGAGTTCTAATACCAAATTGATGGGATCCAAAAGTTCTAAAACTAAAGGAGAGATCTAAAGAGAAAAAATTGACACAACTCAATAAAAAAAAAAGAATAAACCACTGATAAAATGAAACCAACTAGATGTAAAAAATAAACTTAAAATGATTTAGAAATAAACAAAACTCAAAAAAAAAAAATAAATAAATAAAAAAAAACACCAGAACAACCAAAAAGTGGTCACCTCACATGTATCGATAAAATAGAAGAATAAGGTGCTCTAAAGATTATGCAAACTAGTGGTCCACCACAACAATCCTGATGCAACACCCATTGCAACTCTGATAAATTTTAACAAACTGACCAACAACACGACTAACACTTTTAGAAAAAGGATACAATGGTGGGGTAACTTGTGGAGATAAGAAATAGATAGTAGACTTAGAAGAAATAAACAGAGAAGAAGTAGCTCTCAAGATTAGGAAGAAAAACCCTCACGTTTTGAGATAATATTCAGTTCATCAACCATCTCCAACATTAGCCAACATCCCCTTAAATAGGGAAAAAGGAATCCAAATAGCCTCCAACAAGTGCGAACCAAACATCCAATCAAAACAAGGGGAACAAAAAAACAAAAGAACAAGGTATGGCCAGCCCAAGAACCAAGAAACCAAGCATCCCAACATCCAGCCAGGAATCAAACAACCAGGAAACTCAACAGACACCAAGGGAAAGGCACGACCAACCCAGGAATCGCACAACCAGTCAACCAAACAACCAAGAAAACCATCAACCAAGACTTCCAAACACCAAGAAACCAAGAACAATTGGGCCTAGCCGAATAGAAGAAAAAATAGCCCACCAAGAAATGCTTAAAGAACCTAAGAAAGCTAGCAAACCAAATGAATGACATGAATAAAGTGTACCCAACTTAATCATGATCATTGGTTTCTTTACATCATTGGGCAAACAAAATAAAACATAAAATTTAAATTACGATATATTCCAAAATAAAAATATATAAATAGTAAACATAAAATGAAGAGCATTGAATGCAACAAAAATGTTTAGTTTCCAAAAAAAAAAAGTCACATGATGTGGACTAGTCCTTTCTCATCTTCCCAGTCATTCGACCTATTTTGGTTTCAACTCTTTTGGCAAACTCATCATTTTTGAATAATTAAATAAGACTAATGATAATGATAATGACAACTATGATAATGAGGATGATGCATACTTCTAAGGAAAGTATGTGAGATTTTCTCATGTGCTGGATCTCTTATTTGATAAGTTTCCTTTTAACTAAAAATTTTTACTATGATATTCTTATAATTTTTTTTCTTCTTCATGAGCTTGAATTCTTTTATAATTTTTTTTATTTGTCTCTCGAGCATTTTTGTAGGCATGATTAGAACCCTAAGTTAGGAGTGAATGACTTTTAGCAGTTTTCTAGTAAGTGATCTTCTACTTTTTATGTTTGTCTATCATGTTTGTCTCATCCTTAAGATTAACTAGGTAGGTGGAGACCTTTGATAATAATACATCTATAATGATGAATATTTATTGAATAGCGTGGAAATTTACTACTTAGGTCCATCTTTACTAATTTGATATTTAATTCATATATATCATTACAACTTTTTGAGTAGTTCATATATTTGCATGCTATTATGTTAGACTTACTTTTATTCAAATTGTTGACCTGTTATCTTTAAATTCATCACCAACTTGAAAACAACTTATAAATTAGGAAATAAATTGCATTAGATACTCCTAATACAAAATTATATCATTAGTGTAACATTTATGATCAAAATAAGTATAAATTTTATTAAAAATCAAAGGCATCTATATGTAAACCTAGAAGCAAATTCTTCTATACAAATGTTTTGCAATATTAAACTATACTCAAAATTACTATTTATCTTAGATAAAAGGATTAAATTAGGCTTGTATTTTTTTATAAAATGATTATAGTTTTTATCATATGTTATGTATTCATTGTGCATTCTTTACACCATGAGATCCTTATGCAATTTTGTTCCTAGAATAAGAGTTTTATTAGTTTTTTTTTATTAATTTTTACTTTTTTGAGGCACTTATAAAAAAATTCTTTTGTGTTGGGAGTCTGATTAAACCCAAGTTTAAGTAAGTTGTGAATATGCTCCTAATTTATTAAAAAGATATATTTCTTTATTATGAATATATATTCCCCTTGACTTAAAAAACTAAACTTTGTAAGGGTAAAACACACACACACACATATATATATATATATATCACTATTGTGACCATAGACCATTAAATAAAACAACATACACTAATATTTTATTATCCTAGTATTTCCTACTAAATCACATTTACTGAATAAAATAGGGGCTTCTCTTCCGCGTTCACATGAATTGGGATTATTTCTCCTCCATTTTCATGTTTTCTCAGGATCTGGTAAAGCCCACAAACCTCTATGAGCATCATATGCTTCCTTTTACCACTAGAAAAATAAACATGACAAAACTTGTTAATTTTATAATATGTGCAAGTTAAAGTTAAGTTATAAAATTTTTTTATGGTATGAAGTGAAACTTGAGTTGCTAAGCTGCCTTTGCAAATTCTAGATAAAAATCAAAAGTCATATAGTGCCATACAGAACCTCTTTTTAATAGTTGTTCTTGTATAAAGATGTCATTACAGTAAACATCCCCAATACTCCGATTATATATTTCCTTATTGTAAACATAAATCTTGAGGCATATCACTTATATCATCTTAACTAGCACATGTTTAGCTTCTTCTTCATATGTCATTCCAACCTCATGTGCATCAATTCTCATGTTATTTTGGATACTCATTATTTTTATCATAATTATCATGATTAATCTTATACTTAACTTAAAATTTAATCAAGTGTATAAAAATTAAGCTACTTATAGTTAGTTACATAAAGTTGTACGTGTTGACACTATAGTTAGTTTTAAGGAAGCAATACATAATAGTGCAGTAGTTAGTTAATTATTTTATTGCTTGGTTTATTATATTTGAATAACTTCATGCATGATAACTCATTCTACAAACGTTCACTTCAAAGTTTAACCTGAAGGACTAGTTCTCTTCTTTTGTAAACAAAGTTATTGCCCTAAACTTATTCGGTATTTACATGCGAGAACCTCTTGTTGATTTGGAAGGTTTAGAAATATGTCAGGAATAGATGTGTTAGTTGAAAACATTTTACATTTTTAGTATGGTTATGCATATGTTTCACATATATCCAGAAGCAATAACACTTTCTTAATTAGTTTTTCTTATTTAATATACTTCGCAGCATGAGCATTTTCCTTCATTATGATTGTATCTTTAACATTTTGAGGAACGAGCATCAATTCCCTTGGCTCTGTTATACTAACATTGACATTAAAGCCATCAAATGTTAGAAGGGTTTCGTACTCTTCTGTTCCCTTGGCTTTACTACCTATGTTAGCATAACAAAGCCAAGGAAATTGAAGCTCATGCCTCAAAAAGTTATAGATGCAATCATAATAAAGAAAAAAAGTTTGTGATATGAAGGACTTTAAATAAGAAAAAGTAATTAAGAGAAGTTATATTGCATCTGGATATAGTTGAATCATATACATAAATAGACAAAAAATATGAAATATTTTCAACTAATACATCTTTTTTTGATAGATTCTTAAACCTTCTAAATCAGTAGGAGCTTCTTGCTCATAAATACTAAATTAAATTAAGGTAATAACTAAGTTTACAAGTGAAGAGAACTATTCTATATTGCATGCCTGAAATCGACAACAATGTCAGTACGTACAACTTTTATGTAACTATGGGTAGCTTGGTCTTTTTAATTACTCTTTGCTAAGCTTTAAGTTAAGTATAAGATTAATCTTGATAATTACGATGAAAATGATAAGTGTTCAAAATAAAAGAGATTTGATGCACTTGAGGTTAGAATGACATATGTAGATGAAGCTAAACAAGTGATAGTGAAGATTATACAAGGGAAGTGCCTCAAGATTCATGTATAGGATGAAGATATATATGGTCGAAGTGTTGAATATGTTTATTGTAATTAAATCTTTATACATGAACAATTGTTGAAAAGAGGTTATATATGACACTATGTGGCTTATGATCGTCGTCCAGAATATGCAAAGGTAGTTTAGTAACTTAAGTTTTATTTCCTGCCATAAAAAAGCTTTATAACTTAATTTTATCTTTTATATATTGTAAAATTAACAAAATTCACCATGCTTATTTTTTTAGTGGCAAAAGGAAGTACGAGATGCTTATAGAAGCTTGTGGGCTTTACTAGATCCTGAGAAACCATATGAATGGAGAAAAAAAAATACTAATCCATGTGAACATTAAATAGAAGCCCCTATTTTATTCACAGATTCTGATTCAGTAGAAATACTAGGATAAACAAATACAGTATATGCTATTCTATTTGACTACCTATGGTCAAAATAGTGATATATAAATTTTGTGTTTTATACTTAAAATATTAATTTTTTGATATCATGAGGATTACTTATTCACAAGAAAGTAATATTTCTTTTTGATAAACTAGGAGCATAATCATGACCCACTTTAAACTTGGGTTGAATCAAACTCCCAAAATAAAAGGACTCTTCTACAAGTGCCTAAGAAAACTAAAAATTAACACAAAAAATTAATAAAACTTAATTTTTAGTAACAAAATTACATTAGGATCTCTTGGTATAGAGTATGCATTAAGAATACATAACTTATGATAATAAAATTAATATTTTATCAAAAGTATAGGTCAAATTTTATCATTTTATCTAAGACAATTAGTGAGTTTGAGTATTGTTTAATATTGTAGAACATTTATATAAAATAATTTGTTTGTAAGTTTATACATAGATGTCTTTTTATGTTTCTTAAAATTTATACCTATTTTGATCATAAATATTACTCTAATTTTAAAATTTTGCATTAGGAGCATCTGATGTAATATATATAGTTGAAAATTTTATTTATTTGAAAATATCAAATAAGTGACACTTTAATTAATATGAATAATTAAATATCATTTTATAATTTATTATTATATAATATATAAATATGAAAACAATTAAATTATTGTTTAAATTTCAAATTAGTATAATTAAATATCTATTATTAATTGCTATTTAATTAAATAACTTTTATCTTACATGTTTGATATATTTTATCTTAATAATTTATAATAATCTTTTTCTTAAAAAAATATATTTTGTTAGCTTGGCATTCATTCAATGCCACATTAAGCTTATTTGCAAACCAAATATGTCCTTCAACATGAACAAGAGAAGATGTATGGCTATCTGTGGATGGTTAATTAATTATAGTAATACGATTTTAGATATATATGCTCCAACCATGATCCTTATTTGCCAAAATAAGATAAAAAAACAGCACCAGCAAACATACAAATATGCTACCTATTTTTAGGTGTATTTTAGGTATATATATATTTAAAACCGACATTGAGGCCTGAGGAAATAAGGAAAAAAAGCCTTACAAGACCCGCAGGGGTTGCGCTGGTCTATCCCAATCCCACATGCACCTACAAATCTATGATCTTTTTCTGATATTGTAAAAACCAGGAAGCTCAAGAAATTGCTACAAATTCTTTTTTTTCTAAAGCAGGTATGTGAAACCCCTTAATTAAAAGAAGCTAAACTCTTAAATATCGAGGCGTCTTATAGTATAATGGTTGAAATTTTATTAAGAAACTTCATAGTTAAGTGTGCTCATCCCGGAGAAATTATGGGATAGGTAACCTATTTGGAAGTGACACCAATATTGCAAAACCATGAGGACCTTAGGCCAAAGAAAATAATATCTCGATAATTAATAGTTTAGCCTGTTACAAATGGTATCAGAGTAATACACCAGCCGAATGATGGGAATTAAGTGCCATACAAGTCAAAGTGCTATGCCGTGGGAGCTACCTCTTAAACGAAATATGGGATAAAGTGCTACTTGATGAGAGCCAATGCTTAAACTAGTAGGGGCCACCTCGAGAATCCTATCTTCCTGATGGATGATTCTAAGATAAAAATGCTGACGAGAATGTCAGTTAATCAAGTGGCAAAGATTTGAAACCGCTTAAGTAAAAGATGCTAAATTCTTAAACATCGAGGCGCCTTTTGGTGTAATGATTGAAATTTCATTAAGAAATTCCTTAGTTAAGCGTGCTCATCTCGGAGTAGTTTTAGGATGTGTGGCCTACTGGGATGTTATACCAGTATGTCAAAATTGTAAGGCCCTTAGACCTAAATAATCAGTATCTCGATAGTTAAGAATTTAAGATGTTACAAGATAAAATTGTAGAAGTCTTAATATTGAACAATCATTTCCCAATTTATAAATCATAATTAAATACAAAATTTTACTTTAAATTATATATTATATATTTATTTATTTTAATATTAGTCAATTTATATGAAAAATTTACCCATCCTTAGAGGTTGATTACATAGACTCGAACCTTGGACCTCTTAGTGGGAAGCCTAAGCTCTCAACCAATAGGCCAAGGGGAGTTGTGTACAAATATCTTAATAAGTTATAAAGTTGTACTAACGACCACAACTTTGCTTTTTTTAGTTTTTATTTATTTTTATTTTTCTTTTACCCAACCATAGTCAAGGCATAATGGTCTTCCTTCCTATAAAGCTTTACTCTCCCATCTTCATCGTCCCAAGCTAAGAAGAGATGGGAAATGCACTGAGATTTTTCTGAGGAGATTTCAAAAGGCCTACAGCAGCTGATGAGTCCCAAGATATGTTGCACTTTGGCATCACCACTCAAGTATGAAATAACCTTTTTTTATACTTTTTCTTTTTTTGTATATTAATCTAATGGTTTTCAAAGCTAATAGAGCCTTCAGTTGTTTAATTGTAGGTTCCTACAAGATTAAGCAGTATTTAAGCTGCTCCAAGAAGGAACATACCAGTATTGAGCTTTACTTTCTAATGATATGGCCGAAATTGTATTTTATTAAAACAATAGCTCAGTATTTAGTTTGGTAGTGTTTAAGCCAAAGCTGGCTTAGATTCAACTTAAAATTGGATTTTAAATAGCTCTTTAGTGTTGAATGACTTGTTAAATCTAATTTGTATAGATCTTTAGGCACGATCTCTATCCAGGTTAGTTTTGGTCAACCCTTTCTTGCTTTCTAATCCAATATTAATTATTAGGCTCATTTCTCATGTAACATAAATTTTTTGAATATTTATGTAAATAACATCTATGTGCTTATATTTACAGTCATATCACCTAAATTATTGAAAATCATAATAAAATCATCAATGTTTCTTCTAAATAATTTCTTAAAGCTCAAATAATTTTTTTTTTTATCACACAACTCTATTCGTCTATTACTGTATCAACTAACATTTTTGTACTTGCCATTTCTTATTATGAAAATACTACTTCCATTGTTTCTCCAAAATAATTTGCACTTAATCAATCTATTTGATAAGAATGTGTTACACAATGTCATGCAAAAATTTGAAACTAAAGAGTACAAAACCCTTCTAACATTCTTAAAAGATAGTTTATGCCTATTGGGAATTCTAGCTTTCTATGGCCTTCCTTATGTTCCACAAACTTTTGAAGAAGACATAGAGGTTACAACAACATGGCCTGAAGGGATCACACCACCATGGCTTGAAGGGGTCTAGTTTGAGTTACTAATACTATTAGTAAGCAAGCTCTATTGGAAAACCCAATTCACTTAAATTGTGCTTAAGAATAGATTATATTTTACAGGTTGATAAAAGGGTTTTTAGGGATGAAGATGATTTTAATATCTATGTCAGCATAATAGAGCTAAGGGAATTGAAGCTCATGACTAAAAAAGTTATGGATGCAATCAAGAAAAGTGTTATTGCTTATGTACATAGGTGAATCATATGCATAATCACACTAAAAATGTTAAATATTGTCAACTAACACATATTTTCCTTATAAAATCTAAGACCTTCCAAATCAGTAGGAGGTTCTTGCATTTAAATGTTGAATCAGATTAAGGTAATAACCATGTTTATAAGAGGAAGACTAGTTCTTTAGATTAAACTTTGAAGTGAACTTTTATAGAATGAGTCATCATGCATGAATTTATAATCAATATTAAAATATTCACTATAGTTGTGATAATGATAACACACATATAATAAACTAAAATAAAATAAAATAAGTACCTACTGCACCATTTTGTATTGCATGTCTGAAATCAACTACATTGTTAGCACATATAATTTATGTAACTAACTATGGGTAGCTTAGTTTTTGTACACTTTGCTAAGCTTTAAGTTAAGAATTAGATTAATAATGATAATTATGATAAAAATGATTAGATTCCAAAATATCAGGGAGTAGATGCACCTGAGGTCGGAATAAAATATGGAGATGAAGCTAAATAGGTTCTAGTGAAGATAATACAAGGGAAGTGTCTCAAGATTCATGTCTATGATGAAGATATATAGTCGGAGTGTTAGAGATGTTTACTGTAATGTCATCTTTATATAGGAGCAACTATTGAAAAGAGGTTGTGTATGACACTATATAGCTTATGATCATCGTTCAGAATTTATAAAGGTAGCTTAATAACTTAAGTTTTATTTCCTGCCATAGAGAAGCTTTGTAACTTAACTTTACATGTTTAACTTATTATAAAATTAAGAAGTTTTACCATGTTCATTTTTTTAGTGGCAAAGGGAAACACACGATGCTCGTAGAGGCATGTGAGATTTTTTAAATCCTGAAAAACTATGAGAATAGAAGAAAATTAATCCCAATCCATGTGAACATCAAAGAGAAAGCCTTATTTTAGTTAAGATCTTTGAATTTGATTGTTGAGATGAATTTTTATTACAACAAATTATTAAAGGCATGTAATAAAGACAGGCCACCACAAAAACAACCATAAGCAGTAATTAAGCTTGTAATCTAAACTTTATATAATATTAATTAAGCAAATTTAGAGGTGCAATATATAAAATCCAATTTTGTTTGTTAGGGAGTTGGTTGGCTTTGCTTGTACAAATTATGTAATCAACCATTATTTATGCATATATGGATTACTAGATTTCTGTGGCCTTTCTAATGTTCCACAAACTATTGAAGAAGACATAGAGGTTACAACAACATGGCCTGAAGGGATCATACCACCATGGCTTGAAAGGGTCTAGTTTGAGTGGTTAACACTGCTAGTAAGAAAGCATTATTGAAAACCCTAATTCACTTAAAATGTGCTTAAGAATGTATTATAATTTACAAGTGAATAAAAGAGCTATTGGGGATGGAGATTGCTTCACTTCTTATGTCAGTATAACAGAGCTAAGGGAATTAAAGAACATGCATAAAAAGTTATAAATGCAATCATAATGACGGAAAATCCTTGTGGTGCAAAGGACTTTAAATAAGAAAAGTTATATTGCATATGAATATAGGTGAATCATATACATAATCACACTAAAAATGTGAAATGTTTTCAATTAACATATCTTTTTCTAATAGATTTCCAAACCTTCAAAATTAGTAGGAGGTTCTTGCACGTAAATACCAAATCAGATTAAGGTAATAACTAAGTTTATTAGAGAAAAGAACTAGTTCTTCAAGTTAAACTTTGAAGTGAACTTTTGTAGAGTCATCATACATGAAGTTATAATCAATATTAAAGTATTCACCATAATTGTGATAATATATATATATATATATATTAAATAATAAAAAAAACTACCTAATGCACTATTCTATATTGCCAACTTGAAATAGACTACAGTGTCAGCACTTACAACTTTATGTAACTAACTATGGGTAGCTTGGTCCTTATATACTTTGCTAAGATTTAAGTTAATTAAAGATTAATCATGATAATTATGATGAAAATGATGAGTGACTAAAATAAAAAGAGAGTTGATGTACCTGAGGTTGGAATGTCATATGGAGATGAAGCTAAACAGGTGCTAGTGAAGATGATTTAAGGGAAGTGAAGTGCCTCATGATTTATATCTACGATGAAGATATATATGGTCGAAGTGTTGGAGATGTTTACAGTAATGAAATCCTTATAATGGAATAACTGTTAAAAATAGGCTGTGTATGACACTATGTGGCTTATGATTGTTATCCAGAATTTGTAAAAGAAGCTTAGTAACTTAAGTTTCATTTCCTGCCATAAAAAAGCTTTGTAACTTAAATTTAGATTTTACATATTATAAAATTTACAAGTTTCACCATGTTTAATTTTCTAGGGGCAAAAGGAAGCACGTGATGCTTCTAGAGACTTATGGGCTTTTCCAGATTCTGAGATAGCTTGGGAATGGAGAAAAAATAATCTCAATCCATGTGAACACCAAAGAGAAGCCCCTATTTTATTCATGTATTCTAATTCATTAGAAATACTATGATAAAAAAATACCAGTATATGATGTTCTATTTGACCGCCTATGGTCAAAATAATGATATATAAATTTATGTTTTATCCTTAAAATGGTTTTTAATATCATGGGGATTACCAATTCACGAGAAAGTAATATATTTTTTTGATAAACAAGGAACGTAATCATTGCCTACTTTAAACATGGGTTGAATCATACTCCCAACACAAAAGAATTCTTCTACAAGTGCCTAAGAAAATAAAAAATTAACATAAAAATATAATAAAACTCATTTTCTAGGAACAAAATTGCATTAGGATCTCTTGGGGTAAAGAATACATAAGGAATACATAACTTATGATAAAAAATTTGTTATTTTATCAAAAGTGTAGGTCAAATTTTATCCTTTTATCTAAGACAATTAGTAAGTTTGAGTGTTGTTTAATATTGTAGAACATTTTTACAAAATATTTTTTTTATGGGTCTATGCATAGATATCTTTTTATTTTGAATAAAGTTTATACCTATTTTGATCATAAACATTGCACTAATTGTATAATTTTGCACTAGGAGCATGTGATGCAATATATACACACACACACACACACACATGCAACTGAAATTAAATTTAATAAAAAATTGATAAATTGAATGAGCCTTTAATTTATTTTGAAATTTGAATTTGCCACACGAAACTTTTAAAGAACAATATTAAATAATTGTTCCAACCTATGAATCCTTAAAAGTAGTTCCCCCACAGAAAAATAGAGTACTACATGGTGGAGGCAAAAACATGAAGCTCAAGAGATTGCTACAGATTCTCTATTTTTTAGACTTTGTATATGAGAACTATTGAAACTTGATTAGGTTGTTAAACCTAATCTATTATCCCAAGGCTAACCAAGAGAGAGGGTGAATTAGTAATTAAAAAAATTGAAATCAGTTAATGATTTTTAGCAAGTTAATTGAAGTTATTTGTAAATAAAATTTTCAACCACAGTAAAACAACTTGCAGTAAATAATCAACAAAAATTAAAAAGACAAAGATTTATAGTGGTTTAGTCAAACACGACCTATATCCACTCCCTGAAGATTACCTCTTCAGGTATTACACTATTACCAAAAGTGACTCTCCTTTTACCCCCATAGTACGGCGGAGAAGCCTTTATAAAACTCTCTTCCACCAATCCCCGGTATGGCAGAGAACCGTCATCCTTTCACACCCTCCAAGTGTAGGCATAGAACCTTCATCCTTTCACTCCCTCCAAGTGTATGATGAGTACCTTCGATTGTTCACACTATCCAAGTATCGATAGAGAATTTTCATCCTTTCACACCCCCAAGTGTAGGCAGAGAACCTTCTTCCTTTCACAACCTCCAAGTGTAGGCAGAGAACCGTCGTCTGTTCACACTCTCTAAGTTTCGGCAGAGAACCGTCGTTTGTTCACACCCTCCAAGTATAGGTAGAAAACCGTTGTCTGTTCAGACTCTCCAAGTACTACAGGAAAACACGATATTACCGTCGGATTTTCCGGCAGAAAAATTTGCTTCGGTAAATACGGCGCCTATAACGGCGCATAGTGCAAGGAAAGTTTACATCATTTTTTCTGGCGCATATGGCGCCGGAATGATTCCAACGTCTACAGCACCGATAAACACGTCGGAATATACCAACATTTTAATGGTTTTAGTGCACTTTACGATGAAAAATAGCCGGTGCAGTTACCGGCGGATAATACACCGGCGTTTTTAAACTCAACGACTTAAAATCAGCGCATTCTGTGCCGAAATTTTTTCCAGCATCTTGAATATATTCAGCATGGCAGAGTTTATGGTTTAGGTTCACAAGCTCAGGCATACAAGGGGATGACCTCCTTTACTGCATCTAACTTCGCATCCAGTTCACATGAGTCCTTACATGCTCAACAAATAAGTGCCCTTCAAGCAGAGCTAGAACAAGTAAGGAAATCACAAGCTGAGGTTCAAATGCAGATGCAGGAGCAACACAATCAGTTGTTGGATGAAATGTGCAAAATGAGGGAGCAGTTTAGTGGAAAAGAGGTAGCTCCAGCTAAGGAGGAGTCAACGGAGTCAGAGTAGTTTAGTTTAGTCTTATGAACTTGTTTATTTATGTGAATATGTGTTATTGAACAATATGTTATGTTTTTAGTTGTTTGATGCAATTGAACAATTTATTTAAATGGATATTTATGTTTTTGAGTATATGTTGAAGTTCTTTATATCTGTAATGTGTATAGCAGTGTTCTGGAAGTGTATTTGATTATGTTTGCAGGTGTGGAAATGCAATTGTTGGATGTGAAGAAATTTTTTTTTGTCAATGTTGCAGGTTTCTGGCAGATTTTGCGTCGGAAATACAACATAAACGACGATACAATGAATCGGCACAATCATGCCGGCATTTTTTGGACGCCGAAAATTTTCGACTCATCTTACGGCGTCATATCCGCCGGTTTTGTCCGGCGCCAATTAATCGCCGGAAACAAGCCACAATTTATTTACAGCGAACCTACGGCGATTCATCCGCCGGTAATTTTCGTCAGATAGATACGTCATAAACTTCCGGCGCACATATCCCCGGAATAAATGGTTGAAAAATGCCAACTTGGCTAGCATTTTTTCGTCGGTAATGCGCCGGAGATGGCACTGGAAAGGTTTTCGGCGTCTTTTAAATGTCGAAAGGTATTTTCCGACACGAATCAAACGGGTGCACAAAAATCCGCCAAAAATGTGCCAGAAACCAAGAACTTCAGTCGGATTTTGCATGTTACCGGCGGATATAATCCGCCGGTAATAGCGGGTTTTCCTGTAGTGAAGTGAAGGCAGAGAATCAGATCATCTTCAAGATCTTCACATGAGCAATCTAGAAAGACAAGAGGAAGAGTGTAAAACACAAATCACGTCGAGATTCTTACCTTTGAGTAACCTTGTGAGCCCTTCACACTCCACTTGCAATAAATCTCTTTCAAACACTCTCTCATACTTTCTCTTTCAACTGCTTTTGAAAAATCACGAAGACAAGATAAATCATGTCAGTTTTAGTGGACCTTTTATACAAAAGACACAAAAAACTGTCTAGAAAACTAAAAATTTCAATTTTGAGCATACATGATCGTACATTACGATCGTATATTCGTACATATGAACAGTTTAAATACTTTTGCATATGAACCTGTTATGAATCGGTACGAAAACATTTTGTATAGGAGCATCGTCCGTGAAGTACAAAATTTTTTTAAAGTTGTCTGTACGAAACGTTAAGACAAAATGAGGGAGAATGGACCCGAGATGTTCGTCCCTGTATGATGTAGAGATCGTCCCGTATGAATAGTTCTTTAGAATGAATTAGAGACATTCATCCCTGGACTAAATCAGGATCGTCCCGTACGAATAGTTCAAAGGAATGAACCCGAGATGTTCGTTCCTGTACGAAACGGGAATCGTCCTTTACGATCCATACTTATAAAAAGTATTTTGTGTGTGAACAAAACAGAATCGTTTGTCTCTGTACAAAAAATAAGATCTTCAAGTATGATCTTCGTACAAGAATAAAATAGAAGCGTTCGTCCCTGTACGAAGATGGGATCATCCCATATGAACCATACTTAAAAAAAATATTTTCATTTATGTTCGTTCCACTGCTCGTTGTGGAAATATAACTGATCAGATCATCCCATACGAAGCATTATCGTACCATATGATCAGTTTAAAAATATGAATTTTAAAACTCTCCCCTGGTGTGTGTGTGCTCCGTTACTCAATTACAATTACACCCTCTCATATTCAATAAATTAAAAAATATATACTTCAATTCAATAAACTCTAAACTAATCTTGATTTGAAGTCTTCAACAATCCAGAGTATAATTTCTCTAAAATATTAGTACACACAAGAGCAAAAATAAATCTTTCAAAATATGTTAGGAGAAATAATAATTAAATCAATAATATTTGGAATCATAAAAAATATACAAGTTACAAGAATATCAGACATGTAAAACTAAGTAGCAACTATCTCAACAAAAACCCTTAAGTAAAAAAAGCTAAACTCTTAAATATCGATGCGCCTTTTAGTATAATTATTGAAATTTTACTAAGAAACTTTGTAATTAAGTGTGCTTATCTTGAAACAATTTTGTGATATGGGTGGCCTACTTAGAAGTTACACCAATATAGCAAAACTATATGGACCTTAGGCCAAAGAGGATAATAACTTGATAGTTAAGAGTTTACACTGTTACAAATGATATCAAAGAAATACACCAGTTGAAAGATGAGAACTAAGGGTCGCACAAGACAAAGTGCTACGCCATGGGATCCACCTCTTGAATCATATATAGGATAAAGTTCTACATGAAGAGAGCCAACACTTAAACTAGTAGGGGCCACCTCTAGAATCCTATCTTCATGGAGGATGATTCTTGGATAAAAATGCTAACGAGGATTTCATTTAAATTAAGTGGGAGAAGATTTGAAACAACTTACGTAAAAGAAGTTAAACTCTTGAACATCGAGGCGCATTTTGGTATAATGATTGAAATTTTAATAAAAAAACTCATTAGTTAAGCATGTTCATCTCAGAGTAATTTTATGATGGATGACCTACTGGATGTTACACCAATAGGACTAAATCGTAAGGCCTTTAGGCCAAAACAATCAAGGTCTCGATAGTTAAGAGTTTAAGCTGTTACATGGTAAAACTATAGAAGCCTCAATATTGAATAATCATTTCACAATTTATAAATCATAATTAAATATAAAATTTTACTTCAAATTATATATTATATATTTATTTATTTTAATATTAGTCTATATGAACAATTTACCCATCTTTACATGTTGACTCCACCCTTAACATGAAACAAAATATAAGATCAAGAAATAAAATAATCTCTATTTACTAATTTACTAATTAACATGTAGAAAATAAATATAATGATGGGAAATTACATATATACCACATAACTCTTATATATTTATATATTTAACATCTAAGTTTAATATCTATATATACATTGTTTAATTTTTAAATGACATAAAAATATTAATAATATTAAATTTTAAAAAATAAAATTTGATACATATATTTTAATATAATTGAGATACTAAAATATTATATAAATAAATAAAAAAAATTTAAATATTAAATATGAGTATAATTTCCTTATAAGATAATGTAATCGAGGACTTAAACACCAAATAAAAATTATGTCAGTTAAAAACAAATATCTTATTAAGGTTATAAAGTGGTACTAATGACTGCAACTCTACTTTTTTAGTACCCAGCCATTGTCAATATAGAATGGTCTTCCTTCCTTGAAAAGCTTTTCTCTCCCATGTTCATCATCCCATGGGCGGATCCACCCTAGTCTTAGGGTGGGCAAATGCCCACCATCAATTTTTTTTTTTAATATTTATAGGAGATTTTTTGGAATATTTTAGGCATTTTGCCCCCCTCAAAAATTTTTTTTGTCCTAATTTTATCAATCCTAGGCATTTTTGTCCATCCCCACAAAATTTTTTTTTTTTTGTCCACCCTGAAAAAAGAAGCTGGATCCGCCCCTGCATCATCCCAAGTTGAGAAGAGATGGGAAATGCACTGAGATTTATGTATGGAGATTTACAAAGGGCTATAACAGTTGATGAGTCTCAAGTATTGGGTTCCATAGAGTAACTATTAAAACTATTTGGGTTGCAACTTTAATAGTGGATCTGTTCCACTTTGGCATCACCTCTCAAGTAAGAAAATACCTTTTTTTTTCCTTTTTTGTATATTAATCTAATGGTTTTCAAACTAATAGAGCATTGAGTTGTTTAATTGCAGGTTCCTATAAGACTAAGCTAGTATTTGAGCTCCTCCAAGAAGGAACATGCTAGTTGGTACTGAGCTTTACTTTCTAATACATGGTTTAAATTGTATTTTATCAAAACAATAGCTCAAAAATTGGGTTGGTGGTGTTTAAGGTAAAGATGGCTTAGATTCAACATAAAATTAGTGTTAAATAGCTCTTTAGTGTTGAATGACATGTTGAATCTAATTTGTATAGATCTTTAGGCACAATCTCTATCCAGGTTAGTTTTGGTCAATCCTTTTTAGCTTTCTAAGCCAATATTAATTATTGGGCACATTTCTCATGTAACATAAGAATTTTGAATATTTATATAAATAACATCCATGTGCTTATATTTACAATTATATCACCAATTATTGAAAATCATAATAAAATCATCAACTTTTATTCTAAATAATTTCTTAAAATTCAAATAATTTTATTTTATATCACACAAGTCCATTCATTCATTATTGCATCAACTAACATTTTTGTACTTGTCTTTTCATATTAAGAAATTAATACCTCCATTATTTCTCTAAAATAATCTCCACTTAATCAATCCAAATAATGAGAATGTGTTGCACAATGGTATGCAGAATCTTGAAACTGAAGAGTATAAACCCTTCTAAAATTTTGAAAAATAGTTAAATCTTTGAAATTTGTTTTTTAAGAGGAATTTCAAGTACAACAAATTATTAAAGGCATGAAATGAAGACAGGCTACCACCAAAACAACCAGAAGTAATAATTAAGCTTGTCATCCAAAGCTTATATAGCATCGAGTCAAAAATAACCACCACTTAAACAATCCATATGATAAGAACGTGTTACACAATGGTATGCAAAAACTTTAAACAGAATAGTATGAAACCCTTCTAACATTCTTAAAAGATAGTTAAAATTTTTGAAATTTGATTGTTAAGAGGAATTTCAAGTACAAGTTTTGTTAATGGCATGGAATGAAGACAGGCCTCCACCAAAACAACGAAAAGTAGTAATTAACCTTGTAATCAAAACTTTTGTATAGTATCAAGAAAGCAAATTTAGAGGTGCAATATATAAATTCTAATTTTGTTTGTTAGGAATTTGGTTGGCTTTGCTTGTATAAATTATGTAACCTTCCATTATTTATTCATGCAAAGATTTCTAGCTTTCTATGGCCTTCCTTATGTTGCACAAACTATTGAAGAAGACATAGAGGTTACAACAACATGGCCTGAAGGAATCACACCACTATGGCTTGAAGGGGTCCAGTTTTAGTTGCTAACACTGCCAGTAAGCATGCACTACTAAAAAATCCAATTCACTTAAATTAGTCTTTAGAATGTGTTATACTTTACAGGTTGATAAAAGGGCTATTGGGGATGGAGATGGCTTTAATGTCTATGTCAACATAATAGATCTACAGGAATTGAAGCTCATGACTTAAAACGTTATGGATGCAATAATAATGAAGGAAAATGCTCATGATGCAAATAACTTTAAATTAAAAAAAACTAATTAAGAAAAGTGTTATTGCTTATGGATATAGGTGAATAATATGTATAACACACTAAAAATGTTAAATATTTTTAACTAACACATCTTTTCCTGATAGATTTCTAAACATTCCAAATCAGCAAGAGGTTCTCGCACGTAAATGCTAAATCAGATTAAGGTAATAACTATGTTTACAAGAGAAGAGAACTAGTTCTTCATGTTAAACTTTGAAGTAAACTTTAGTAGAATGAATTATCATGCATGAAGTTATAATAAATCTTGAAGTATTCACCATATTTGTGATAATGATAACATACATATAGCAAACTAAAACATAAAATAACTACCTACTGCACTATTCTGTATTGTCTGCCTAAAATTGACTACACTGTTAGCACATACAACTTATGTAAATAACTATGGGTAGCTTAATGTTTGTATATTTTTCTAAGCTTTAAGTTAAGTATAATATTAATCATGATAATTATGATATAAATAATGAATGTCCAAATAACAGGGGAGTTGATGCACTTGAGGTTGGAATGACATATGTAGATGAAGCTAAATCGGTGCTAGTGAAGATAATACAAAGGAAGTGCCTTAAGATTTATGTTTATAATAAAAATATATATGGTCAGAGTGTTATAACCTTAATCTGATTCGATATTTATGTGCGAGAACCTCTTGCTGATTTGGAAGGTTTATAAATTTATCAGGAAAAGTTGTGTTGGTTAAAAACATTTCACATTGTTAGTGTGGTTATGCATATGATTCACCTATATCCAGAATCAATAACACTTTTTTTAATTAGTTTTGCTTGTTTGAAGTCCTTTGCAAAATGAGCATTTTCCATCATTATGATGGCATCTATAACTTTTTAAGGAATGACCTTCAACTCCCTTGGCTCTGTTATGCTGACATAGGTAGTAAAGCCATCTCCATCCTCAATAGCCCTTTTGTCCTCATGTATAGTACAATACATTCTTAAGCACATTTTAAGTGAATTGGATTTTTTGATAGTGCTTTCTTAGTGTAGTGTTAATAACTCAAATTGGACCACTTTAGGCATGCATGGTGGTGTGATCCCATAAGGCCATATTGTTGTAACCTCTATGTCTTCTTCAATAGTTTGTGAAACATAAGGAAGGGCATATAAAGCTAGAAATCTATTTAGGCATAAATAATGGCAGGTTACACAATTTAAATAAGCAAATCCAACAAAATTCCTAACAAACAAATTAAAGTTTATATATTGCACCTCAATATTTGCTTTCATAATAATAAATAAAGTTTGGATGAGAAACATAGCTTCTAGCTACTTCTTCCAATTGTTTTTGTGGTAGTTTGACTTCATTCTATACCTTTAATAATTTGTTTTGCCTAAAATTCCTCCCAACAATTTTATTTCAAAGAATTTAATTATCTTTTAAGAATGTTTGAAGGGTTTTATACTCTTCAGTATTAAGTTTATGCATACTATTGTGTAACACATTCTTATCATATGAATTGATTAAGTGGAGATTATGTTGAAGAATGTATGGAATTAGTATTTACTTAATATGAAATGGAAAGTACAAAAATATTAATTAATGCAATAATAAATGAATGGACGTGTGTGATATAAAATGAAATTATTAGACATTTAAGAAATTATTTAGAATAAAAGTTGATAATTTATTTTGATTTTCAATAATTAAGGTGATATGACTATAAATATAAGCACATGGATGTTATTTATATAAATATTCAAAAATTTTATGCTGAATCTAAGTCATCTTTAGCTTAAAGACCACCAAACCAAATTTTGAGTTATTATTTTAATAAAATACAACTTCAACCATGTCATTAGAATATAGAGCTCAATACTAACTTGCCTATTCCTTCTTGGAGGAGCTCACATATTGGCTTGGTCCTGTAGGAACCTGCTATCAAATAACTCAAGGCTCTATTATCTTTGAAAGCCATCAGATTAATAATAATAAAAAAAAGGTTATTGTCATACTTGAGAGGTGATGTCAAAGTGATATAGATCCACTACTAAAGTTGCAACCCCAATAATTTCAATAATAGTTACTCCATGAGAACCTAATGCTTGGGGCTTATCAACTACTATAGGAATTTAGCAATCTCCATAGAGAAATCTGAGAAGAGATGGGAAATGCTTTGAGATTTCTCTGTGGAGATTCTCAAAGGCCTACAATAGTTGATGAGCCCCAAGTATTGGGTCATCATAGAAAAAACAATTAGAATTATTGGGGAAACAACTTTAAATAATGAATTTGTTCCACTTTGGCATCACATCTCAAGTATGACAATAACATTTTTTTTTACTTTTTATTTTTTTGAATGTTAATCTGATGGTTTTCAAAGATATTAGAGCCATGAGTTGTTTGATCATAGGTTCCTACAAGTCTAAGCTAGTATTTGAGCTCCTCTAAGAAGGAACATGCCAGTTGGTATTGAGCATTACTTTCAAATGACATGACTGAAGTTATATTTTGTTTAACTCAGAATTTGGATTCGTGGTGTTTAAGCTAAAACTGGCTTAGATTCAACATAAAATTTGATGCTAAATAACTTGTTATTGTTACATGAGATGTTAAATCTAATTTGTATTGATCTTTAGGCACAATCTCTATCCAGGTTAGTTTTGGTCTACCCTTTTTTTTTTCTTTCTAATCAATTATTAATGATTGAGCTCATTTCTCATGTAACTTAAGAATTTTGAATATTTATATAAATAACATCCATCTGCTTATATTTATATTCATATCACATAAATTATTGAAAATCAAAATAAAATCATTAACTTTTATTCTAAATAATTTCTTAAAGTTCTAATAATTTTATTTTATATCACACAAGTCCATTTGTCTATTACTGCATCAACTAACTTTTTTGTACTTACCATTACGTATTAAGAAATTATTACTTCCATTATTTTTCCAACATAATATTCACTTAGTCAATCCATATGACAAGAATGTGTTACACAATGGTATACAGAAACTTAAAACTGAAGAGTATGAAACACTTATAACATTCTTAAAGATAGTTAAAATGTTTTAAATTTGATTATTGAGAGGAATTTCAATTACAACAAATTATTGAAGGCATGGAATGAAGACAGACCACCACCAAAACAACTAGAAGTAGTAATTAAGCTTCTCATCCAAACTTTATATAGTATCAAGAAAAAGAATTTAGAGGTGCAATATATAAACTCCAATTTTGTTTGTTATGAATTTGGCTGGCTTTGCTTGCATAAATTATGTAACAAACCATTATTTATGCATGCATAGATTACTAACTTTCTATGGGCTTCCATATGTTCCACAAATAATTAAAGAAGCCATAAACTATTTAAGAAGACATAGAGGTTAGAACAATATGGCCTAAAGGGATCACATCACCACGGCTTGAAGGGGACTAGTTTGAGTTCCTAACACTACCACTAAGCAAGCACTATATTAAAAAATTTAATTCAATTAAAATAAGCTTAATAATGTATTATACTTTACAATTAAATAAAAGGGCTATTGGGGATGGATATGGCTTCACTGCCTATGTCAGCATAATAGAGCTAAGGAAATTGAAGCTCATGCCTCCAAAAGTTATAGATGCAATTATAATGAAGGAAAATGCTTGTGATGCAAAGGAATTTAAATAAGAAAAACTAATTAAGAAAAGTGATATTGTATATGGATATAGGTGAATTATATACATAATCACACTAAAAATGTAAAATGTTTTCAACAAACACTTATTTTTTTGATAGATTCCTAAACCTTCAAAATTAACAGGAGGTTCTCATACATAAATACCAAATCAGATTAAGGTAATAACTAAGTTTATAAGAGAAGAGAACTAGTTCTTCAGGTTAAACTTCAAAGTGAAGTTTTGTAGAATGAGTCATCATGCATAAAGTTATAATCAATATTCACCATAGTTGTGATAATGATAACACACATATAATAAACTAAATAAGAAAATAACTACCTAATGCACTATCAATATTGCATGCTTGAAATCGACTACATTTTCATCATGTACAATTTTATGTAACTTACTATGGGTAGCTTGATCTTTATACACTTTGTTATGCTTTAAGTTAAGTATAAGATTAATCATGATAATTATGATAAAAATAATGACTGTCTAAAATAAAAAGGAGTTGATGTACTTGAGGATGGAATGACATATGTAGATGAAGCTAAACATGTGTTAGTGAAGATGATACAAAGGAAGTGCCTCAAAATTCATGTCTACGATGAAGATATATATGGTTGAAGTGTTGGAGATGTTTAGTGTAATGAAATTTTATACTGGGACAACAATTGAAAAGAGGCTTTGTATGACACTATGTGGCTTATGATCGTCGTCTAGAATTTACAAAGGTAGCTTAGTAACTTAAGTTTCATTTCCTACCATAGAAAAGATTTGTAACTTAACTTTAGCTTTTACCTATTATAAATTTATTAAATTTCACTATATTTATTTTTCTAGTGGCAAAAGGAAGCACTTGATGCTTGTAAAGGCTTGTGGGCTTTACCAAATCCAGATAAATTATGAGAATGAAGGAAAAATAATCCCAATATATGTGAACACTAAAGAGAAGCCCTTAATTTATTTATAGATTCTGATTCAGTAACAATACTATGATAAAAAAATACCAATGTATACTACTCTATTTGACCACTAATGGTTAAAATAGTGATATATAAATGTGTTTTATCCTTAAAATATTCAGTTTTTGATGTCATGGGGATTACCTATTCACAAGATAGTAATATAACTTTTTTTATAAACTAGGAGTATAATAATAATCTACTTTAAACTTGGGTTGAATCATACTTCAACACAAAAAGATTCTTCTACAAGTGCCTAAGAAAACTAAAAATTAACACAAAAAACTAATAAAACTTGGTTTCTAGGAACAAAATTGTATTAGGATCTCTTGTTGTAAAGAATGCATAAGGAATAGATAACTTATGATAAAAAATGGTTATTTTATCAAAACTATAAGTCAAATTTTATCATTTTATTTAAGACAATTAGTAAATTTGAGTGTTGTTTAATATTGTAGAACATTTATACAAAATAATTTTTTTGTAGGTTTATACATAAATGTCTTTTTATTTTTAATAAAATATATTTCTATCTTGATCATAAATATTACACTAATGATACAATTTTATATTAGGAGGAGC
>NW_021319679.1:0-4657 GCF_001605985.2 Dendrobium catenatum | reverse complement strand
TAACTCAATTAAATTATTTATTAACTTTTAACCAGTATAATTAAATATCTATCATTATTAGCTATATAATTAAATAACTTTTATCATGCATGCTTGAATTTTATATTTTATGCTAATAATTTCTAATAATCTTTTACTTAAAAAAATATATTTTGACTGCTTGGCATTCATTCAATGCCAAATTAAGCTTATTTGCAAACCAAATATGTCCTTCAACATGAACAAGGGAAGATGTACAACTATATGTGGATGGTTAATTAATTATATTAATACTATTTTAGGTATATATCCTCCAACCATAATCCTTATTTGTCAAAATAAGAAAAAAAAAACTGCACAAACAAACCTATAAATCAACTACTTATTTTTAGGTGTATTTTAGGTATGTATTCAAAACATGCAATGAGCCTGTATGAAATAAGAAAAAAAATCCTTACAAGACTCGTAGCGGCTCCACCTGTCTTTCCCAATTCAATATGCACCTATGAATCTATGATCTTTTTTTGGTATTGTAAAAACCCGGAAGCTCAAGAAATTGCCACAGATTCTCTATTTCATAGAGCAAGAATGTGAAACCCCTTAAATAAATAAATCTAAACTCCTAAATATGGTATAATGGCTGAAATTTCATTAAGAAACTTTATATTTAAGTGTGCTCATCCCGGAGTAATTATGGGATAGGTGACCTACTGAAAAGTTACAACTATAGAGCAAAACCGTGAGGATCATATGCCAAAATGGATAATATTTTGATAGTTAAGAGTTTAGGCTATTACAAATGGTGTTAAAGCAATACACGAGTCGAAAAATGGGTACTAAGTGCCATACAAGACAAAGTGCTATGCCATGGGAGGTACCTCTTAAATCCTATATGGGATAAAGTGCTACATGATGAGAGCCAACACTTAAACTAGATGGGGGCCACTTCTAGAATCCTATCTTTCTGGTGGATGATTTTGGGATAAAAATGCTAATGAGGATGTCAGTTAGTTAAGGGGGCGAGATTTTGAAACCACTTAAGTAAAAAAAGTTAAACTCTTAAACATCGAGGTGCCTTTTGATGTAATAATTGAAATTTTATTAAAAACTCCATAGTTTAGTGTGCTCATCTCGGAGTAATTGTAGGATGGTTGACATGCCGGTATGTTACACCAATAGCTCAAAATCATAAGATCCTAAGACCAAAATAGTCAATATCTTGATAGTTAAGAGTTTAAGCTATTACAAGATAAAAATGTACTAGTCTCATAATGTAATCGAGGACTTCTACACCAAATAATAATTATGTACGCTAAAAACAAATATCTTACTAAGGCTACAAAGTGGTACTTACAACTATATCTCTACTTTATTAGTACCCAACCATAGTCAAGACAGAATGGTCTTCCTTCCTTGAAAAGCTTTACTCTCCCATCTTCATTGTCCCAAGTTGACAAGAGATGGAAAATGTACTGAGGTTTCTCTATGGAGATTGCCAAAGGCCTATAGCAACTGATGAGTCCCGAGTATTCGGTTCTTATGGAGTAACTATTGAAATTATTAGGGTTGCAACTTTAATAGTGGATATGTACAACTTTAGCATCAATTGTAAAATATGCAAATAACCTTTTTTTAACTTTTCTTTTGTATATTAATCTAATGGTTTTCAAAGCTAATAAAGCCACGAATTGTTTGATCACAGGTTCCTACAAGACTGAGCCAGTATTTAAGCTCCTCCAAGAAGGAACATGCTAGTTGGTCATGAGCTTTACTTTCTAATGACATAGCTGAAATTATATTTTATTAAAAAAATAGCTCAGGATTTTATTTGGTGGTGTTTAAGTTAAAGCTGGATTAGATTAAGCATAAAATTAAATGTTAAATAGATCTTTATTGTTGAATGACATGTTAAATCTAATTTGAATAAATCTTTAGCCATGTTAGTTTTGTTAAGAGAGTTGCTATTTGTATGTTTTATTTTCTTGCAACTTGTATAGTTTTGATGATTCTAAATATTAATGTATAGTTTTGATGATTCTAAATATTATTTTATTAAGCTTTGTTTTCTCTTACACTTTTTGGAAAAATTGTTTTTTCTCTTGTGTAAATTAATATTTCAGGAAAATTGAACTCCAGACAAATGAAGACTTCAAATCAAATTCAACATGAGATAGTTTGTAAATTTTCATTGTATTGAGTTTGAGTGAGAGTGATTATAATTGAGTAAATAAGCACATACACACTTGGGGAGATCTTTAAAAAGTCATACTAATCGTATGGGATGAACCAGGTTTGTACGGGATGATCAAGTTAGTTATCCCCTCGGAAGAGCAATGGAACAAAGTGGATGTGAGAAAATTTTTCAAAGTCCTGATCATCTAGATGAATTTTTCTATTCGTCCCAGGATGAAATACTCTCTTGAAAATGTTTGTCCAGACTAAATCCTATATTCGGCCTAGGATGAAATGCTCTCTATAAAAATTTAGTCCAAACGAACTCCAATTCATCCCAGAATGAAATGCTCTCTGGAAACTTTTTGTTCAGACGAACTCCTATTCGGCACAGGACGAAATGCTCTCTGTAAAAATTTTGTCCAGATGAACTCCTATTCGTCCCAGAACGAAAATGCTATATCCTTTCAAATTTTGATAACATCCTGCAGTTTGTCAAAACTGACCCATGATATAACTGTTCATACCAGACAAACTTAGTTCGTACGGGATGATAATCGGGTACAAAGTCAGTTCGTACCAATATACATTGGGTTCGTATGCAACTGATTTAAGTAAATTCATCCAGGATGATCCACGATCGTACGGGACAATCCACTATGTACAGACTTGAAAATCAGTAGATTTTGGATGATTTTTTGTGTCTTTCTTATATAAAGTCCAATTAGAACTGCCTCTTAATTTTTTTCCTACTGATCTTCATGCCAATAGAAGGGAGACTCAAGGAGAGAGTGTGAGTGAGTGTTTGAAGAAAGATTCTTACTTCTAGAGCGTGTAAGATTCACTTGGTACTCAAAGGTAAGAGTCTCCACTTGTGGGTTGTGATTACTTCACTCTTTTCTCTCGTCCTTCTAGATTTCTTGTGAGAAGATCTGTCAAGGAGATCCGATTCTCTGCCGACACTTGGAGAGTGTGAACAACTGAAGGGTTCACTGCCTACACTTGGAGAGTGTGAACAGTCGAAGGGTTCACTGCCTATACCGAGAAAGTGTGAAAGGACAGACTGTTCTCTGCCCACACTTGGAGAGTGTGAAAGGATGAAGGGTTTTCCGCCTACATCGGGAGAGTGTGAAAGAACGGACGGTTCTTTGCCAACACTTAGAGAGTGTAAAAGGACGACGGTTCTCTACCGCACTGGGTAGTGGTGGAAGAGAGTTTTGTAAAGGCTTCTCCGCCTTGCTGTGGGTGTAAAAGGAGAGTCACTAGTGGTATTAGTGCAATACTCGGAGGGTGCCTCCGAGGAGTGGATGTAGGTCCATTTTGACCGAACCACTATAAATCTTGTGTCTTTTTATTTTCCGCTGCCTTTTATTTTATTGTTTAACTTATTATTAAAAAATCGTTTTCTACAAAATTCATTAAAGTAAATTTTCAGCATACAATTTTAAAAGAAGGTAAATTTTTAATTACCAATTCACCCCCCTCTTGGTTAGCCGCTAGAACATATGCTTAGATTTAACAACCTAATTCTTATTGAATAAGTTTCAACAAGTGGTATGAGAGCTTTATTTCAAATTCATAAATTTAGACTATTTAATTAATGTAGATGGCTACATTTGGAAACCAAAATACACTTGAGGGTTACTCTATAACTAGACCTCCATTATTCGACAATATTCCTTTTAATTTTTAGAAAACATGCATGTCTATATTTTTACAGTCACTTGATTACCATATGTGGATATTAGTTCATGAAGGGTATACAAAACCAACTAGTCTAGTTGACGGAGTTAAAGTTGAACACCTTTTGTGGTCTGGACAGTAGAAGAACGTGACTTAGCACAACTAAATGCCAAATTCTTGAATAGTTTCTTTTGTGCTCTTAAATCAGAAGATTACATGCGGGTTTCTACTTGCAAGAGTGGAAAGGACATATGTGATAGATTTTGTATAACTTATGAGGAGACTAATGAGGTTAAGAAATCTAGACTTAATATCTTATTGCATGATTATGAACTGTTTTGCATGAAATCAAATGAATCTATTTCTGATATGTACACAAGATTCACACAAATAATCACCTCTTTACATGCTTTGGGTAGGGAACTAACGAATGCTGAAATGGTTAATAAGATACTATGTTGTTTGCCTACTGCTTATGATGCTAAAATTACTACAATTATAGAGCCTAAATATCTAAACATTTACTCTATTGACAATCTTCTTAGATCGCTAATTGCTTACAAGCAAGGAGTTAGCCAATGAAAGATTGATGCAGGTGAACCACGAATGGAGAAGAACATAGCACTAAAAGTGGAGGAATCTGAGAGTGAACACTCACAACCTGAGGATGAAGATGACATTGCACTGATAACTAGACAATTCAGAAGCTTTCTGAAGAGGAAGTAGAAGAGACGTCAGTAATGGAATAGAGGTAAATTTAATTGGAATGTCAAGATTTCAAATGATGTTATTTGCTATGAGTGCAGGAAACCTGGACATATTA
>NW_021319678.1:87498-88371 GCF_001605985.2 Dendrobium catenatum | reverse complement strand
TCTTTCAAAGTGGAATTACCACATTGCCATTCTTTGGAAAGGTTACATTGATTTATTTAAATAATTATAAATGTACATAAGTTAGAATATTATTTTATTAGTCAATATTTTAAAATTTTGATTCATCATTGAACTAATTTGAGGCTTAAGCAGGAGTCTCAATATTTGCCTCGACTCGAAATTTGACCCAAAAATTTTTGAGTTCCTGTCAACCTGTTTGATATACGGGTCGGGTTCAAGTTTTATTTCCTAACCCATTTCAAAAATTAATTCAGGTTTGGGCTGACCTAAAAATCCAAAATCAATTCGAAATAACTTGGATCCCCTGGATCATGTGCATACCATAATCCCAGACTCCCTCATTCATGCCCACAGTGCTTGCGCTCATGCCACAATGCCCTCGCTCTCTCACAACGGATATAATCACGTTAAAGTCATACAAATAATCTTATTGAAGAAATGCTAATAATTAAATATTATGAAAATAAAATTTTCAATATATTTACATGAATTATAATTCATATATTAGTCAATAATCAATATTTTGAAATTTGATCAACCATTGAACTGATTTTAATATTGGGATTTGATCAGTTATATGGGTCCAGCAAAGTGATCATATTATTGATTAGTCGTGTAAATAATTTTATTTATCTATTATTAATAATTAATTATTTTGAAACTGTAAATATATAAATATAATATGGAAGTGATAATTGAATTTAATCAAATTATGTTTGTGAGTTGTGAGAAATAAATCTGTTTTTTTTTTTTTTAATTCTGATTTAATTGTCTGTTGATGTACGCGCGGTGGGCCAACCAGCTGTGCTCTAGGAAAAATAATGGGCTTATGGGCTGGAGTATTCTGAGGAG
>NW_021319678.1:45138-80920 GCF_001605985.2 Dendrobium catenatum | reverse complement strand
GATTTATTATTCTTCTCCCCATAAATATAACATGGAGTTTTATTGTTCCACCTTTCACGTCCTCAGGAGTCACCTTCTCGCCAGTTTCTTTCATTTACAAGCGGCGCGAGATTTTCCTGATCGGAGGGAGGAAAAACAATGGCAGATTCCAAAGCAGTTACCATCAGGACCCGAAAGTTCATGACTAATCGCCTTCTATCGCGCAAGCAATTCGTGATCGATGTTCTTCATCCGGGAAGGCCAAATGTGTCCAAGGCTGAGTTGAAAGAGAAACTAGCGAAGTTGTATGATGTTAAGGATCAGAACTCGATCTTTGTGTTCAAATTCAGAACGCATTTTGGCGGTGGGAAGTCTACTGGGTTTGGCCTGATATATGATTCTGTGGAGAGCGCTAAGAAGTTTGAGCCCAAATACCGACTCATTAGGAATGGATTGGCCACAAAGGTGGAGAAATCAAGGAAGCAGATGAAAGAAAGAAAGAACAGAGCTAAGAAAATCCGTGGTGTGAAGAAGACCAAAGCTGGAGATGCTGCTAAGTCGGGCAAGAAGAAATGAATGATGTATTCGGCTACTTATGAGATTATAATTTACAATCTTTTAGTGCTTTGAGTGATTTTGGATTTTGGAACTATTTCATTAGTCTTTTATAGTTTGTGATGTTAAATCTCTTCTAAAGATTTTTTTTCATTACCCATTTGTTGTTAATTGTATGACTTGAGCATTAGATTTCTATTAAAAAAACACATGGAGTTCTGTTGGGCTTTTATTTTTGTGCAAAGCGAGTGTGGATGGCGGCAGAGACAATGGTGTTGCTCGAGCTATAAAAGCAGCTGTCTGAGAGCGCAGCTAATTGTGGGATGTTCGAAACCCTAGCACATTAGCTCCATTCTCGGTTGCTTCTACAAGGTAACAAAAGCCATGTCGTTTCAGAGGTATGTAGAGATCGGTAGGGTAGCACTCATCAACTATGGGAAGGAGTATGGAAGACTTGTTGTTATCGTCGATGTCATCGATCAGAACCAGGCTTTAGTTGATGCACCTGACATTGTTCGTGGACAAATAAACTTCAAGAGGTTGTCCCTTACATATATCAAGATTGACATTCCTAAAATTCCCAAGAAGAGCAAATTGATTGTGGCCATGGATGCAGCTGATGTCAAAGAATAAGTGGGAGAAAAGCTCTTGGGAAGGAAACTTATTGTGCAAAAGAAGAGAGCTGAACAAAATGATTTTGATAGATTCAAGGTTATTTTTGCTAAGTTCAAGGGAGGACATTTTATTTAACGCGAGCTTACAAAACTAAACAAGAGTTCTTCAAAGTGAGGTCCTGTTAATGGTTGTTTATTTTCAGCTAGTGCTTGTTGTAGCGTTCTTGCAATTTTCATTATTTTGCCATTAGAACAAATCAATGCTATGAACACTGGATTTCTAAACTTTGATATGAGTACTTTGTTTAAAAAAAAGGGGGGAAAGTCTGGCTCGACCCTAATGAGGTCCGTGAGATATCCATAACAAACTCAAGGCAAAACATTCAGAAGTTGGGGAAGGATAGTTTCATTATTAAGAAACCTATGAAGATTAACTACATATCTCGTGCTAGACACATGGTAGAAGCAAAGAGGAAGGGACGCCATTCTCGATATGGTAAGCGCAAGGGTAATAGGCAGGCTAGGCTACCCACTAAGGTTCTATGGATGTGTTGTGAAATTTGATTCCTTCTTTAATGATTGAGAGGAATTACTGAAAAATAGTTATTTGTATATACTTCGAATTAGTGAAAGAAAAAAAAAACTTGAATCTTACTACACATAATTTACATTGAATTCAAATAAAAAAAATATATAGTTTGAGAAAATTTTAAAAATGTCAAAATATTTTAAAATATATCTTTTAAGGTATAGAATTTATATTCAACAAAATTGAAAATTAATAAATTGAAAGTAATTTTATTCTTTCAATAGCATAAATTGTCATAAACTTTGGTTTTTAGTCACCAGAAATTCTTTCCATGCCAATTCATTTAATTAAGAAATAATATATTTAAATATAATAAAACTATATTTATATCATTTAATTAAAACAAATATTAAACTTATTAAAAAATTAACAATTACAAAGGATCAAAATGGATCACAAAATCTTCTTATTTATTTCAAAATAGTATAAAAGATATAATCATGATGCATCTGAACAAAATGTTAGCTATAATATTTTAAAATAATTTATTTCAATTTTTAAAAAACTTTCTATCAATTAAAAAATAATCATATACTAGTAAAATATTTATCACCTTATTTATTAATTTTTCATATTTTTGGACTAACTTTAGGAAAAATTTTATATAGTAAAAAATAAAATAAGGGCAAATATACAAACAATTAACCCATTATTATCTCCTTTCACTTTTCTCAATTATTCATCCAATGTTTAATATCTTTGTTGAGAGAAAATAAGAAAGCAATTTCAAATTATTCAAAGTTTGTACTATAATTATATATGAAACAAAGTTTTTTTTTTCCTTTATATAGATTCTCAATTTGATATATAAATGACACCTAATATTGTGTAGGGTAATAAATGAGCCAAATCTTGCATCAAAAAGCTATGAATGCTAATAAAATTGGTCAGTTTACTAATATATATCATCATGGCTATAAACAGAGCGAATAGAAGAGGATAAAGAGTGTTCCCAAGGATTAAAGAAGAGTTTCAGTGATAGTTGACGGGCGACGATGCTCGGAAGAAACATAGTCAGGGCGCGACAGTATTTGGGAGGATATTCGACCCCAATAGCATTCAAGAAGAGTTTTAGTGATAGTTGGAAAATGGACGGAAGTTTAGCTACAATCGATGGTCATGAAGAACTCCGGAGGTGGCATTATTGAATAGAGGATGTCTAGAGCTCTCAAGCTTTCTATCCTCCTGCCCCCTGATGTGAAGAATGAGAAGGATATTTATATATTTTTTTAGTGGCATGGCTAATAAATATATAGAAGATCAAGTGCATGTTGGGAGTGCTCCATCAAAAAGCTTATAGGGATACCCTTGATCTTAGTAGTTATCAAGAATTTAAATGCCCTAGATATTCAGAATTGAGTGATCTTGGGCTTGTTGGATTATTTGTCTCGCTGAGATGCTCGATTTGAGTATAAGCATGTCATATTTAAATATCATTTAATCATCCAATTAATGCTCTAAGGATTCCAAAAAAGCTTTGGTCTTTTGATTTGAGCACATTTGGGCTCGAATTTGGTGTTAGTGGATTCGTCTCCTTGAGATGATCAATTTGACTAAAAGTTTGTTGAAATCAGAGTTCAGATGACTCCAAATTTAATTTTGTAAGTTTTTTAGTCATATTTGTATCGTGATTCGTGCTAGATCAAGCTGATTTTTGATAATGTATCAATTATATATAATTGATGTAGAGATGAACAAACTATTTTATCAATACACCATATTTTAATATGTGAAGATGATCTCATAAAATAGATAAAAATGCTTTTGAACACCGAAAGGCCAACAAATTTGAGTGCTTATTAAGAGATACAATAGCTTCACCTTATGCTCAATCAAATGAATCCATACTCAAATCAAACCTATCATTTCTTTTAGCTTCGTTTCTTTCTTTCTTTTGAATACGAAGATTTTGCACCACAGCTAAATGAAGACAATCTAATACTTCCCACAAGGAAACTATGGGTGCGGGAAAACTATGGGTCAAAATTTTACTCTTTAAAAGCATTCTAGGCCCACTTGCTTTGGTTTACACTGATGCTACAACTTGGGCTACTCAGAATAGTCCAGCCCATAAGCCCATTATTTTTCGGAGAGCACAAGCCGTTTGGCCCACCGCACCTACAACAACAGACAATTAAATCAGAATAAATAAAACTTATAGTTATTTCTTCACAACTCACAAATATAATTTGATTAAATTCAATTATCACTTCCATATTATATTTATATTTTTACAGTTTCAAAATAATGTCTTGTTCAAGACCCGGCACTAAGTCCCTACGTCCTACTCAGGGCCCGACATTCAGTCCCTACGTCCTGCCGAGGACCCGACGCCTTACTTAAGTAATTGATTGTAATCTGTTCACCCCTGGAGGTGATTCAGTCTTTTGTAACCGACTCAAAATCTAGTGGAACCATTTTCAACTGGGCTAGGCCTCGTGGTTTTTTCCCTTTTTAGGGTTTTCCACGTAAAAAATCCTGTGTTCTCTGTGTGTGCTAGTTATACGTACAACGCTAAGACGTAGAATCAAATCTCTATCGCCGCGTAATTTCTAGCCCGCAACAATAATAATCATAATTAGTTTTTAGTATTTGGATGTTAAAAGTAATGCTACAGATGTCAAACAGGAAAAAAATTATTACGTGTGGAGTCCGGACACGTCGGGAGCCTAATCTAGACGCACCACTTCACCTAATGCTAAGCAGTGCATTGGGTGATGCGGCTCGTCCGAATTGACCTCCGAACGTGTTCAGACTCTGCATGTAATAATCTCTCGAGTGCAGTTGAAGCTTTGTTGTTTCTATTATATGTAGCTAACATGATATATTATTTTCATACAATTAAAATTTTGGGGATTCACACAAGGACAAAACAATTTTGCATATATTTATATATTTAATATCTAAGTTTTGATATTTATTTATGCAAAAAAAAAAAAATCTTCAGACTATTTGTATAACTAATTTAGATGTTTTATGCGAATATTGATATGTTAATTATTTATAATTATTTACTTTTCTTATAAATAGATCATTCTATGGTTAAATTTTGCTAAGCATCCTAATGACTTAGGATAATAGGGTTTATGGTCTCAAGAGTCCTCAATCATCATATTGAAGCTACCCAACTTATTTTGGATTTTTACCTATGCTTTATTTGGAATAGTTTTCTTACTATTTTGTAAAATTGTTGTAGATAAAGGATTCGTTTGAGACAACTTTTTTGTTGTTTTCTAAAACGACTTTTTAGTACAAAATTTCATGAATTAGAACTTTTTATAAAAAATAAATCACTTTAAAAAGCAGAAAAAAGCTGTCTCAAACGAAGATAAAGTTAACTTTTTAAAGTAGTTCCATAAAATGGCTTTCAAGACTGGAGCTGCCCTCGTGCCTCTCCCTCTGGACGGCCTTTGGAGTTCTTTTCACCTATGGCATTTTGTTTGGCCTGGCAGCTTTGCGTGCACCCCGCTCCACTCTGGTGCTGTTCTTCATTGGCAACCAGGGAGAATTTTGTGATGTTCTCTGTTGGCACTGGACTTATGAGCTTTCTGGCTTTGATGTTAGTTTGTCCTTGGGCAGTCTCCAGGCTAACTGAGTCCTGGTTTTTGTTTTCTTTTGCCTGCGTTTTCATTTTTGTGGTTCTTTCATTGGGGTTATTGGGTATAGTTTTGGCTAGTTTTCTAGCCTCATTTTCTGTATCTCTGTAATTCTGTAATTTTGGTATATTCAATATACGGGCCTCGCCCCAAATTTTCCCAAAAAAAAAAAGTACAAATTTTTTAAAAAAATATTAACGATTAAATCAAAATTGTAATTGCTATCTGAAAAATAAAGTAGTAAAAAAAAATTATTCCAAACAAAACCTACATAATTTAATAATGAACCATTTGTTTTTTTTTTTAATAATGAATTTGATTCGAATAAATGTTCTCATCAGCACTTTATAGTAGTTGTTGAAACAAGATTGGCATACCCCTTTCATAAAGAAAGTAATTTAATTTGCTACCTGCTACAAATGATTGAATCATGATGTGGTTAGTTCAAAGCAGTTTCAGAACTAGCACAACACTTCAATTCAGCTGACGTGCGTTCATATGACTAAGAGGTGCACAAAATCAATTGAAATTATGATCCTTCTCCCTTTAATATTCTTGCTGCTGGTCAGCTAATTTTGAGTCTTCTTCTAATGAATTAGGTTGATCAAGTCACACATAAGATCAGTGCCGGATTCGAGACCTCAATCAACAAGAATTTCGACCGGGTATCGAAGATTAGTATAAGATCGACGGCGTTGGTCATTATATGAAGTGGGGCTTAAGAAAGGTGCAGCTCAGTATCTCGTCCGCAAGAGGGCGACTTCGTTCCAGCTCGTTATCTCGCTCATATATGTAGGATGAGTTCAACGAAACTCGCCTTCTCGCTAGAGGAAGGTGACACCCATGCCAATTTAGGATAAGTTACTTGCATGCAACTAGGAAATATTTTGAACAAAATTCTTTTCATTTATGACAAATCTTAGAATCATTAATATATTAATACAGATTTCTATTAAAATTTAAATTGGGTAACAAAAATATCTATAATTATCATGTTATATATATTAAATCTGATTATGAAAAAAATGCTTCTAATCATAAAATTCAAAATAATTTAAAAAACATGAAAAAAGTTTTTAAAAACATTACCATATTCTATTACATCAACTATATGGAAAACATAAAAAAAATGAAAAAAAACAAATATTTCTAAGGCTTTGTTTGGGAGAGCTTTCTTACTGCTTTTAAAGTAACATATTAGTACAAAATTACCTTTTTCAAAAAAAAAATTGTCTAAAATTCTGCTTTATAAAGCAGTACGAAAGTTGTCCCAATGAAACCTAACTTGTTATCAATTTAACTTCATTATTTTATATTATTAGATATCATAATTTGATGACAATTTGTGTCCCAAAATTAAAGAAATATCTACTTTACTCTATCTTAATATGTATAAAAATAAGATGAAGGTGGGCATCATTATCATCAATAAACATAGAGATCTAACCCCACTAGAAAGGGTGGAGAGCACACTAGCTTACTTTGGCTCATTGATCTCTTTCAATAAAAAATAATAAACTAAATATACTGACCTCTCCAACAAGGCAACAAGCCAACAATGGTGGGACATAAATTTTTGAAAAGAGAAATTAGTGGTATTAATCACAATAGCTATCTTGTGCCAATGGAGTTTGTCTCTATCTTGATTTTAAGGTTTCCAAAGTTCTATTGGAAAGATTTGCTTGTTGAAAAGGTGATGAAAAAAATAAAATAATAAAAAAAATAAAAGAGAATATATATATATATATATATAAATATATCATCATAGGTAGCATCTTAAAATTTATATTTATTGATATAATATTTTGGTGTCACAATTACTTGAAAACTTATGCATGAAAAGATGTATCCTATTTTAGAAATTTACTATTAACTATACTTTTGATATAATTTAAAGATTTGGGTGTTATGTGTAAATTCATAAGAAATTCATGATATGTATTTAAATTCCATAATAAAAAAATATTAGTGTTGAAGCCTAAAGATTGACTAGAGAAAGGGATCTTTGATGATGAAGTCGATTACTGCGTTATATAAAGTTAATATTCATCTAATTTAGGTTTATTCTTAGAGAGTTATCCTCACCTCTCAGACTTGATTGGTGAGGCTTCAGTAGTCTTGGGAGAATGTTTCAACATATTGACATTTAAAATTGAGTAAAATGGGTGAACTTGATATCAAGAATCTCTAGTTATAATCATGCTCAAGAGTTTTCTCTTTGTAAAAAAGCTTGGACATTGGAGATAAAGATCAATCAATTGAGGTTGCACTGTGCCTCTTAGGCTCAATAAGCATTCTAAGAGATGCATCAACAATGTACCTTCTGCTAGAAAATCCTTATTATAAAATATCATCTAACATATAACCAAAATAAATAAATAGAAATTGTTGGTTTTCTAGGGGCTTTTTGATGAGAAAATTTTAGTGTCCTCTAATTCACCTACTAAGTTTTTTAGCTTGTTAGTTTAATTGTGCGGAAATCTTTTCATCTTTCTTCATTTCATATCCTACATGGAAATGAATCTTACACTATCTTAGAGATTGAGTTTTCCTTATTGTATCCAACCTCTTATCTCTTAATATTTGATATAGTTCAGAATGTTTTGTTTGATGAATTACTTCTGATGAAGCAAATTCAACATTCAATATATTTCATCCCAGGACCTCAATTGCCTAATCTTGAATGCTATAAGATGAATCATGTAGACTTGTTAAGAATAAAAAATAAATAGATGACTTGTTAAGAAAATGATTCCTACAATAGAGTCAACCTATACATGATGCCCCTTGCTTCACTGGCTTTAAAGAAAGATGATTCTTGAAGTATGTGTGTTGATAGTTCGGCCATCAATAATATTACCATTAATCACTTGTTTCATATACCTAGAATTGATGATATGTTTGACTAGGTTTCTGGAGTTGCTTAGTTCTCTAAGATAGACTCCATAAGTGGTTATTGCTAAATAAGGATTAGACTAAGGGGATGAGTTGAAGATCATTTTCAAAAACATCGATGGTTTATTTGAGTGGTTAGCGATGCTTTATGGCCTTTCTGATACACTTAACTTTTAGATGATATTAATGAATGCTATCTTGAAACCTTCAATGATAAGTTTCTTGTTATATACTTTAATGACATACTTGTATATAGTAGTAATCAAGACCAATTTTGCATCATCTATGACATATATGTTACAAATTAAGAGAAGAAAAACTTTATATAAATATGAAGTGTTGCTTATTTTGAATAAAAAAATTTACCTTCTTAGATTTTCTTGTACTTTTTCCTAGTCTTAAGATCGATCTTTAAAAAATTCAAGTTATTCTTGATTGTGTATACATAATCCTCTTGCTAAGGTTAGAAGAGAAGAATCATAAAGAATTTTAGTTCTAGTGTTTTTACTTCAACAATTATTTTTAAAAAAATTATTGATACCTGTAGCACAAAAAAATTTGACCAAATTAAACTTTTAATAACTTCTAATGATCCTTAAAATTATCTCATTTCTTATAAGTTTTTGTGCTCCTATGTGATACTTTTGGGGTAGCAACAAGGAGTCCTAACTCAGAATAAACATTTAGAAGTATTTTTTTGTTTAGTTAGAAATTAAATCTTACTTATGCAATAATCATCTCCTTCAAACCTATGCCAAAACATCACATATTCTAAATTCCTTGATAAGACTGCTACAATCTGACATGTTTTGTGGACAATTATTTTATACTTACATTACAATCTTTCTTACACCATAGACAACTTCATTATAAAAATTGTATTATAACATTCACTATGACATAACTATCCCTTAAGACTTGACCCACAAACTATGTTATATTATGATCATCACCCTCAAGACATGTGCAATTATTTCGCTTGAAATATATTAATATTCAAGAAGACTTATGTTGCAATCTCATTTACTACATAATAATCACCCTAAACACCTATATAATCTCATTTATGCCACAAGTTTTGCAACAATAAGAAGTACATCACAATATTGCCTATGTTATAATTATCTCCCTCAAGGCCTATATTGTAATCTTGCTTATTTCACAACTATATTTCTAAGGACCAATGCATCTTTTGTAAAATTTGTACCATAGCTACCTCTAGTACGTCGAAACCCAATCACTATACAATCTTACAATATTTACAATTAAAATGTGAGTTCTAAAATCAATGCCATTTGTGTCACCTTTGTTGATTGCAGTAAGACATTATGTAAAAAGGCTCCTCTTTTGAATGATGGGCACTAGTTTTTATAAAAAGTAACTAAACATAATCATACTAATTTCACAAATCCAAGAGTTTTTAATGTTAAAAAGTGTGTTATGCTCTTATCTTATACGACCATTTGTGTTTGAGATAAAAAAATGTTATGATAATCAAGATTAATTTTCATTTTTTTAAAGTTGATTTCAATCATATTATAATTATGCAAAAATTATTATCTTAAACCATTAACTAAACAATTGATTAGATATAACATTTAGGCTTTGTTTAGAATGGCTTTTACTGTTTCTTAAAGTAGTTTTTTATTAAAAAATTAAAAAATTGATACTAAAAATTAATTTAAAAAGCAATAAAAAAGCCATCCCAAACGAAGCCTTAATGCAACTTCAAGAGTATACTGTATGATAATCATATGAAAAATAAATAAAACATCCTCAACAAATTACTCTAATTTTTTTCATAAATAAAATAAAATATGCTCAATTTAGCATACATTAAAATTTAATCAATAAAAATATTATTTTATTTTAGATATAAATGTATCCCATAGTGTAACATCTTTTTCTTGATATTTTTTCAAGTAATGAAAGTTTCAAATAATAAAAAAAACCTAAAATCTTAAAAATTAATGTTATTTGAACAAATGAATCAATAAAATAAAAATATATGTAATTCTCCTACTCATTAGGCCACCTAAAAATTTTCAAAATAAAAATTTTAAATAAATTTATTTACAATATTAACAAACTCAATAAAAAAATTAAAAAAAATTATAAAAATAATTAAGCATAGCAACTAGCAAGCATTAAAGAAAGCAAACCTCTATGTTAGAGCCATCTAAACGTTTTAATAGCCCTAAAAATTGAAGACAACACCAACTTCTTGTCAGACAACTCCTTTAAATAACCAAAAAAAATAAATAAAAATTTGCATGAAAAGAATAGAGAAGTATAAATTAAATAATTATTAAAACAACCCCAGACGTGTTCCCGTAATTTCATACAAATGCAGGGGTAAAGTAGTCCCACCTGCCACTTCCACTCACTTCCCTGGAAGCTCGGGGGAATATGGACAAATTTTCCGAGCCAGAAGTCGACAAAAGGAATCGCGCGCTAATCGCGATTGGTGTTGAGCCGTTCATTATGACTGAGTTGAATCTCATCATTTTTTCTTCACTTTATATTTATTAAATAGATAGAAATGAATAAAAAATAATTTACTTTATATGTAGTTTTACTTATTTATTTTGTTATTAAAAAAATTTAAATATTTTTTAAATTTATGATTAATATGCATTTAAATTTTATGATTATACAATTAGAGAAATTATTTTAAAAAAGTTTTATGTTCATTATTAAAAATAACTCAAAAATTGGAGTAAGAATAAGGGTCCCACCACTCTTTACTAAAGATAATATTAATTATCGATTATTTAAATATTTTATTTTAACATGTGACTCCTTAAAATTTTATTTGAAATGGCTTTTTTATTGATTTTTAAAGAAGTTTTTCAGTACAAATTTTTTTTTATACTATAAAACTTCTTTAGAAATCATAAAAAAAGTCGCACCAAAATAAGTCTAAATATGTGTTTAAGGTTTCATTTGTCTGTGATAGCTTTCTTATTACTTTTTAAAGTAACTTTTTAGTACGAAAATTTTTAATTTAAAAATTTTGTACTGAAAATTTACTTTAAGAAACAATAAAAAAATTATCTCAAATGAAACCTAATGATACAACAGAAAAATTAATTTGATCTATATTTTAAAAGGTCTATAGAGCAAATTATTACTTTTATGTAATAACGAATTATTTTGATCTTCATAAAGGAACCTATTCGAACATTTTCTCTTCAAAAATGATAATTTAGCATTTATACGATATTATATATACTTTAAAATAAATGTAAATAAAATCTCTTAATATTTCAGAATATAAATAAAAGGAGAGGCCTTATCATGCTCCGGCGGGGAACTTAACGACAATTCCGGTGAGGGCGAGCCGGCGAGACCGCCGGATGTTTTTCCTCTATTATTAAATTTTCCCTCTCTTTCTCTCTCAGTCTCTCTCACGCACTTGCTGAGTTGAATAGAATATTTCCTCGATTTGCGATTCAGCGCCGGATGAAGAGAATGATGGCAGGCCACGGGAGTAGAGCCATCGCCACCGATGTGGAGTAGGCCGTTCGTCGATATAGGATTCAAAGGTCTCGCCTTTCTAAGATATTCTTCTCTTTCTAGTCCCTGATCACTCTTCGCGGCGCTTCTCTAGGAGTACATGGGTCGCCGACGGGCGACGAGGAAGCGACGAGAGGGGCTCAGGGCGAAGCAGGCGGGAAGGGGTTGTTGCAGGGAGAGTTAGTTGTTGACAGAGACAAAAGGCATTGCCGGATTCTTCCTCTCTGAAGAAATATAAGAGGCTCAGGGTTTCAAGGGAGCTTACGGTAATGGGGCTTGTACTCGGAGACGCGTTGAGGCGCCTCTGCGTCGAGATTGGGTGGTCTTATGCTGTTTTCTGGAGGGCGGTTGGTCTGCAGGAGCAAAGGTACGTTTGGATTTTTAGGGTTTACGGTTTGAAGCTTGGGGGTGAGATTTTTTACCTTTGTTCTTTCTTTTGTTTTTTACGACGGTTCCTTAATCCAGCATGATGTTTACTTTTATGCGTGTGATTGATTTGTAGAGTATGCGCTTTTTAGGAACTGTCACTCTGGTTTGAGTTCTTTGGTTTTGATCTGCTGTCATTTATCAAATAAATATATATTTGGGAAAATCTTCTTATGCGAAAGCAGTGAAGTTTATTATTATTTGGGAAATTTTCTAGGTATTTGATCTGGGAGGATGGCTTTTGTGGACGAATGCATGGTGGATTATCCGGTTTTGAAGCCATGGATTTACTCATTAAGGAGAAGGGTCTTCTTCGCGGTTCTCGGTGCGAGGAACGCTTTGCTGAGCTTGGTCGCCCGACTGAGGACAGAATCTACACGCTGGTTCATAAGAGAATGACGAGCCAAGTACATGCTGTGGGAGACGGGTATGCATGTTTTTTTCTTCTTCTGAAGAACTAAAATCTTTCTGCTTGGGATTCTTCTAGACCTGCATTTTATCCCCTTGATGGATGTTTTGTGGAGGCCACTCATCCTTATATGTGACATCTAACACTTGTTGTATTGGTTTGACAGGGTAGTTGGGAAAGCTGCTTCGACAGGGAATCATCAGTGGATTCTGAAAGGCAACCTAAACCCACAATATGCAGCAACCAAAGTATATTTACTAGTTAACTTTTATGGATTTTCTTGCAGTTTGTGGCTTCATGCAGATTTATGAAGATTGTTGGACTAATAATGAAAATTAGATTCCTTGAAATAATTCATGATCCTAATAGTGGAAAATGAATGTCTTTTTTATTTTTGAAAGATATAGATTTTGTTGGTCTGAACATTTTACACTGTGATATTTGTCATAGCTGGTCATGAATTATTTAGTAGTAGTAGTCTTGAATGAGTGATTAGATTAGGAATTGAATTTGATAAATATTCATCCAAGAGAAACTGGCAAGGGACGGGAAACGAGTTGTAAGAACACAACTAAATTAGAACCAATACCATAGGCATCCCTAGATGTGATTTAATGACGAGGAAGATTGTCATGATGGTATGTTGATTATGAAGAGCAAGTTCTAATAAGGTTCTTGTTGGATGCAAATGCGGAACTGTGAATTCAGACATTTATCTGCTAGTGGTATACCTTTAACAATTTGCTTAAGATTTTAAGTTGGCTGTTGATTCTTGTAATGAGCTCAACATGGTCCATTTGTGTTCTGCCATCAACAAGGGGTTTCATAACTAATATGTTGGGATTGATTAATCTACATGGTAAGAGGCTCCTATTTTATTTGAATCTTTCTATTTTGATTAAGGTTCAAGTCTTCAAGATGATGTGACTCATGTGTAGACCATGTGATTGGGTGTGCTCTTAATAGTGCTTAATACTTGATAGTGTGTGAAAATCTCCCATTTGAGGGAGAGTGATGAGGATGTGACCATTTTCATGAGAAGGGATGGGTTTTATATTCAAATGAGAGGGATTGCTGAGCCCATCTTTGTTTCCTAGTGTTTAACCTCATAATTATCCTTGTACATTTTCTTGAATTCAACAACCATAGTGAAAATACCTTGCTACCTTTGCTCTGCATGCTTTCTTTGTTCAGCAATCATGATGAAGATATGCTTTAAGTGTGAATAAAATCTTCTTTCATAATTCTTTAGTCTTCGTAGTTGATATAATATCTTAAAATTCCTTCTTGCAACAAACCTGGAACTATATATTTTGATATTTTAACAAATTTCATGTTGGATTTCTATTATTTCTACAGGATATGGTTGAGATAAATCAACAATTACTGGCAGGCATACAGGTTTGTATTTTTAAGAAGATTGTGTTTTCATTTGTGTGGAATGTTGCTGTTATGCTCATTTACATAATACTCTTTTTCATGGCCATCTTTGAACTTGATAATGTTTGTTTGTTAGACAATAGCTGTTATTCCTGTCCTTCCACAAGGTGTTCTTCAGCTTGGTTCCACCCAAATGGTATGTTCTTTCTTCGCGCTCTCTTTTCCTAAAATTCTCTTCAGGGTGAAAATTTGAGAACTTTATAAAGTATGTCTACCTCCAAGTATTAATGATTTATATCATGCTTTTTGTTGGTGTTGGTCATATAATTATTATATTTATGAAGTTGAGCATTTTTTATATTTCCCATGTCTTTGCATCTGCAAGCTACTAAGAGTTGCAAATTGTCTGGTATCACTTAAACTGAATGTTAGGGACTTGATGCACCTATGCATAACATGGTTCTATTCATCATTTAAAATTGTGCAATTAGAGGCTTGCCTTGAGGCCGGCCTCAATGCAATTCCAATGAAAAATGCCTCAAGGCTTACGCCTCGAGCTTTTTTATGAGGCTTGCGCCTCAGCTTTGCTGAGCGCTTCCTTGAGGCATGCCTTGTCTTGCTAGAGTGAGGTATATGCTTCACTCTATTTATATATATATTTTTATTAAAATTTACCTAATTCTTAAGCTAAAGCCTGAATAATCACGCCTTCAGACAACCCTGAGCCACATCAACTTCCTCGACCTCCAGCCGGCCTCTTGTATCACAACAACCACCGTTGAAGTTGCTGTCGGGTATTGAAAACCGCACACCACCACATGCTCTAAAACTTTTGAAGTATTAATCTTATCTTTATGTTGATAATAAACTTTTATGAAAAAGGAAGATGAATGAAATAAATGAAGAAGAAATAGATTGAAATACATTGAAATCCACAGGATGAGCTAGGGTAAAGACCAATTTGTTATGATGATGACTTACATAAAGACTTCAGTGTTGACAGTGCAGATGATTTTTGAGTTGCTACTAACTATTTTAACTTTCTTTATGAATTAAATGTGGATGAATATGAAACTGCGAAAGAAAGAATATGAAGTTGATGTTATGTTATAGTTTTATGCAATTCCTATATTTTATGTTATTTACTCTTATAATATTTGAATTTAAATTCTATTTCTTATAATTTATCACTTATTATTTTATGTCTTGTGCAATTTTTTATTTCATATGTATGCCAATTGTTACTTCATAGTTCAATAGAAAATTAGTGTGTCATCTTTTAACAAAATATTTGAGTATTATATAAAAATCATTTTTATCATTTATTTCACTTTATGCAATTTTTGGATTTTAAGGCTTACGCCTCGTCTTATGAACGAAAAACGTCTCAATATCCAATTGTGCAATTTCAAACCTTGGTGCTACTTATTATGAGTATTATTTTATTTTGAATCCTTTAAAACCATTTTAGTGGTAGAAAGATATAGTTGAATGTATTTGCTCAATTTCACATGATGGCTAGTTACATTGAAATTATGGATAATCCTGTTAACCTCCTTTTTGGGATTAATCACAAGTATTTTCAAAAGTTTTTTTTATGTATGTGTGTGTGTGTGTGTGTGTGTATATATATATATATATATGGGGAATTTTCTCTTGTTAAAACATAAATTAAATAAATATAATAAATAATTTTTTCAAATGAAAATATAAAATATGAAACAAATAAAAAGTAAAGAAAAGAAAATAAATAAATAACAAAATTCTACTTGATTTCATTTAAAATAAAATTTAAATCAACTTTAAAATCCTAAAAAAACCTAAAATGAATTATCATTAAAAAATCAAGACATTAAATTTTAATAAATGAAATCCATAAATCAAAAACGCACCTACATATAATAATAATATAAAACTAAAGAAAAGAAAAGAAAAGAAAAGAAAAAAGAAAAAAGAAAAGAAGATTATATATGCATAAATGAAATACAAAATTCTACATAAATTCATCTCAAATTAATCTCAAATTAAGCCCAAATTCAAACCTACTTTAGCCATCAAATAAATTTGAAAGCAAGCCAATCATCCTAGCCATCCATTCAATATGGTTAAGGGTAGATCGTCTTTCTACTCCTCATGGCTAATTGAGTTTGTCATCCAAATCAACCTTCTGTTTAATCCAATGGCTCAAAATGCATGCAATGACTACTTTTTCATCAAGATTCCAAGGGTAGCATGAGATATCATCCTAGCTAGGTGTGTCAATATTTTACATGACCCGAAAATCCAACTCGAACCCGATTCGAAAATTCCGGGTTAGCGTCAACCCGGAAGGCACATGGGTTGGATTCGGGTTCCAAAATTTGACCCGTTTGAAAAATTGGGTTGGGTTCGGGTCAACTCGCTAACTTGAAGTTGACCTGGATTTGACCCCATCCTCCACCCAGTCACAGTCCCTCGGGTCAACCCACTACGGCGCTAACCTGACATTCCTTAGTGTTGGATTGGAAGTTAGTAAGTCACAACAGCTTGCCTTCGGCTTCGAGTCTTCGTCGAGTCGACAGGACGACATCTTCACGATGATGTTCGTCACGTTCCTTCAGTTGGATCGATCGAAAGTCACAACATATTCTCAAAATCTTCACGATGGAATGTTGGATTGGAAGTCTTGACATCTTCAGCAAGACGAGTAGACGACATCACAATGACGTTCCTTCGGTTGGATTGGAAGTCTCCCGCACGTGGCACGCCCGATCTGGCTCAACCTCTTAGGCTGACTACGCATTGATCCGTCGGCGTTCCTCCCACAGTCTCGCACGCAGGCGGCGAGCCTAGGGTTTGCTTTTCCTCTAGTTCTTGTGGCTCCCGGCCCCGCACGAGACGATATTCCTTCCTATTGAGCTTAGGGTAATAAGTTTGATTTTCCTCTTCTCCATCTTTAGCGACGTTCCTTCCTGTCAAGTGTCCACGACTCACTCGTCCGGCTTCGACGAGACGAGTTGCCTCCTTCGACAGTTTGACTAAGTTCCTCCAGTTTGTGTGCTTCTTCGGCCAGTTGGGTTGGGTCAACTTGAAAACCCGACGGGTTGGGTCAGGCTTGAATTTTATGACTCGTTTGCAAAAATGGGTCGGGTTCGAGTTGTGTCAAATAGTGTCGGATCAGTTCTGGGTTCGACTCAAACCCGAACTGCAACTCAATTTTGACACCCCTAATCCTAGCCATCCATTTCAGAGTAACTTGGTGTAGGATGATCCTTTTATGTCTAAAATTTTTAGGTTTTGAATTTATGTATGACGGGGGCTGTTTTTGTTGTTTAGTGGTAGAATTTTCATTCACTTTTAAAGGGTATTGTAAGACACTCATCCATGCTATTGATTTCAAATTTTATGAGGGCTGAATGATCTTTTGCATCCTTCAATTTTCCATGTCACTCCAATAGGATAAAGAGAGGAAAAGATGGCTGATTTTTGGTGTTCTCATGTGGCTTTCTCATGGGTATTCTCTCTTATGTCTATAGCAGGTTCAAGTGCAAGAAAAGAAGTGTGAAGCTCCTCCTGCATAAAAAAATTTCGGCCAAAGCTTCTCCTCCATGAAAATTTCTGCTTGCTTCCTTTATTATCTGGTCTATAATAGTTTTTGGACAAAGAGAAGAAAGAAAAACTTGATGAAGTTGTTGCTCTCTCTTTCTCTCTTGAAGATTTCAGCCAGCTCTCCCTATCTTGAAGGTTTCGGCCAAAAGAAGAGAAGACGAGCTTATGTAAGTTTCTTTCTCAAGTTTGAAAGAAGATAGTAAAAATGTGAGCTAGATTAGACTAGAAAGGAAACTAGCTGATTTTTTTCAAAGAGGAGAACTTTTGGCTAAAGTTTTTTCATGGAGGAGCTTCACACTTCTTTTCTTGCCATTGAACTTGCTATAGACGTGAGAGAGAATGACCGTGAGAACACTAAAAATCAGCCTTCTTTTTCTCTCTTTCTCCTATTGGAGTGACATGGAATGTTGGAGGATCCAAAGACCATCCAACCCTCATAAAGTTTGAAATCAATGGCTTGGATGAGTGCCTTACAATACCCTTTAAAAATGAATGAAAATATTGTCACTAAACAACAATAACTGCCCCTTCATACATGGATTCAAATCCTAAAGGTTTTAGGCATAAAAGAATGATGTAGGCAAAGCCGGCTGTTTGGTGTTCTATGTGTTACTCGGATTGTTTGGTGGCTGTTGTATTTCTTGCTGAGTTTCTATGCAAATTTCGGTTTCCCAAATGCTTGGAATTTTTCTTTTTCTAGTTTTCTGTGCTAGACTTTCACCTCCCCTATGTTATTTAGGAGTGCTTTTTGCTGATTTCCTATGCTAGCCGTTTCACTTTCCTACGTTATTTCCTAAGTTTTGTGTTGGCTCCTATTGGATGTTTGGGGTGTCTCATTAATGTGAGTGGTTAGCTGTTTTTCTCCTATAAATGAGGCCATTTTGCTACAGTTTTGAGAAGAGAATGAAATGATTTTTGGTTTACAAACCTGCGGGTCTTTTTAGTTTGCGAGCTAGCCTCCTTTACCTCTATTAATTCGTCTCGGTTTTTTACATCTTCTCTCTCCACTATTCCGGCACCACTTGCATCTTTTTTGTCATAAATTATTGTAAGTATCAAGTTGTGTCATGTCTTGTTCTAATATAATTTGTAAGTGGTTTCTATTAGAAGTTGAAATCTTTGTTGTGTTTTGTTTAGTGTTTGGATTTGTCATATTGAAAGGAAGGTCTTTTTTTTTTCAATTCTAGTTTGATGTTTTTTCTTTTGCATACCTAGTGTTCTTTTACTTGGGTTAGGATTCCTAGGTTGCATTAATTTGGTATCAGAGTTAGGTTGTCGTTATAGTCTTCCTTTCTTCTTTATAAAACATATGGATAATCAACAAGCCGAAGTTCAGTCTCAAGATGAATTTGATCCTGCAGATTTTGAAAGTCAGCCTTCTATGCCTTGGATTCCAGAGGAGAAATTTCCAGCCACAAATAGGAGAAATTTGAAAATAAAAGGCGTCTACTTTAATTCGAGTTTATTCGAGAAAAAGAGAAGATCCAAAAGAAGTACGACATGTTGATATAGGAATTAGAAAAGGCGCATAATGGAAGTTCTAATGCTATCTCATCAGGGGATGGGATTTCTCCACATGGGGAGAATTGATGTAGGCAAAGCTGGTTGTTTGGTGTTCTATGCTTTATTCAGATTGTTTGGTGGTTGTTGGATTTCCTGCTGAGTTTCTATGCAGATTTCAATTTTCCAAATTGATGAGGACATTAGCAGGAGATTCCAGCGGGTCTATCACATGAGACATCATCGATCGATGGCCACGATCAGGAGCATCTATTTTTGAGTTGTTTTATATTATTGTATTAGTATTATTATTATTAGTTTTAGTTTGACCTTTGTATCCCTATGAGGGAGTTTAGTGAGTTGTAGCCAAGATGTCATTTTTGTCTGAGTTTTCTTCTTTGTGGAGGCCTATATATAGAAGCCTTAAACTTTGTAGTTGGATGATGATTGATTATTAATGAATTTAGCTTTGTTCTTAATCTCTTTGTGAGTTCTTGAGAAGAAACCCTAGGAGAGGGCCAAGCATCACCCATCAGCCTCCAGTGGAGGCCGGGGTTCGCGGTTAGTATTTGTGTTATCTTCATTTTCCCCTCCCCTTATCTCCACCGTCGGCCACCCCTCCCAACGCACCCCAAGCCGCCGGTCTACTCTCCCGACACCTCCCTATAATCAGCATTCCTCGAGGCGTAAGCCTCACGAACGCAGAATTGCGTAAATGAGAATTTAAGGGTTTTAGCTGGTAAATAATAACAAAATTTTATCATACAATAAAAACATCTAAATGTCAAGTGAAATTAGTGGAAATTAAGAAAATAGATGCAATAAAAGCATGTTCCAAAGTACAAAACAACAAAATTATAGTCTATCAGAACTCCCAAAGTACAATTAAGAAGGAACATATAAAATTCAATCATATCTCATCACTAAATGGGTCTTCAAGGGAATATTCTTCTCCAATTGTATCTATGAATGTCATATCTTCATTATTTTCAATATGACTCACTTTTCTCTTCCCCGTTTAATAAAAAGGATCATTAATTCATTATTATGTTAATATAATGCAATAACATACAAGAAGTTGTGGAATACCTTTACTTGATTGTTGTGCTGTAGAGCTAGTGGATGTGTGATACTAGTGGATGTGCCCACTTGATCTGCTTCGTCTCAAGACATCCACACTTAGATTCTTTAGCTGTAAGTCTGATAATGGCAAATCTGTCTCATCATCTATGAACCACTCATTATCAGATGACACATCATCACATACCAATGGATCCTCATCATCTTTCAATCCCTTATTCCTCAACCTCCTATCTCTTAACCTCTTGTTGTGCATAATATATACAAGGGAGTTCATTCTGAGTGTTGTGTAACTCTAATAGCAAAACTTTGTAACTCAGGGGTGGAATCACCAAATTGGATCCACCATTCAACTATTTTCAAGAAGAAAAATTATAATCAGAACATAATAAAATGTTTTGCATTTACCAAAATAATTATACCTGGAGACTGTTTGGCAATAGTTGATTTTTCTACATGAAGACCAAAAAAACCCTCTTTATTCCGAAATAGAACAAGTTGTAAATCTGCAAGCTCCCTATCTGTCTGCTCCGGTATAAGTCGTTCCATGCAATGATACAGGCCAAGCTTCACCTCCGGGTTTGAAGATTTCCTCTCTGAATATTTAAATTGAGGAGATGACGGTGTAACTGTACCTCCCACCAAGCATCAATGATATACCAAATCTTTTTATAACTTGCCTCCTCTCCTCCCAAGTTGTGTGCAATCAATTCCTTGGCCTCATTCATTGCACTATAAATAAAACCCATGGCTGGTTTCTTCTCGGCATCGACTAAACGTAAAACTTGCACTAAGGGTCTTGTGCTCAATATGGCATATGGAAGGGTGGCCAAGCGTGCAGGAGCGTCTCTGGTTCGCGAACAGAGCTGTTGGAAGGGAAATTTCGGAACACCTGGAACTCGTGCGGGATGAAGGGAAGAGAGGCTTTATTTTAAGCAGGTGGGACCGGTTTAGTGAGGCGTACGCCTCACCTATAATTGCGCAATTGCGCCTCTGAGGCGCGCCTCAGACCAGGTGAGGGGTACGCCTCTGCCAGGGAAGGAATTGCGTAATCCTCGAGGCGTATTTGGGTCAAATTGCGCAGAGGCGCGCCTCTTATTGCGCAATTTTAAACATAGCCCTTGTGGCACCATCTGCCTATTCAAGCCCACTGCCCCTCTTCGAGTCGTCGGCTCACCCAAACCTATCCTAGCTGTCTGCCTTGCAAATCCCAATCCTTAGATTTCAAATTCCAATAGCCACTTCAATACTTTCCTAAAATATCCCTTCTATTAATTTGGAAATCTTTTATTTGAATTCAAAATTATTTGAATTTCAAATTCTTTCCATATTAATAAATCATATTTTAGGGAACCTCTCCAATTTGAAATTAAAATCAGATTAATTATCTAATTGCAATTATTGCTTGGGGGCCACACACATCGAATGTGGACATATGCCCCCACCTTCTTTGGCCGACTCCCCCCTCCCCTTTCCTTTTCTCTCTCTCCAATTAAACCCATATCTCATAATTTAATCCCATTAATCCGTCCCATTAGCCGCCCCTCCCCCTTCTCTTTCTCCTCCTTCCAATTAATTCCCTCCCTCCTAATTCAAACCCTATTACCCCCACCAATGAAGCCGCCGGCCTTCCCCGTACTATTGCCCTAAATTTTGGGATTCAAAATTTGAATTTTCCAATTTCCCTCCACTCCTATTAATTCTCTAGATTAATTATCTTCCTTGATAATTAACCTAAAATATCCTAAGCTTCCTCCTAACCCTAACCGTCCCCTCCTCTACCCGAACCCTCCCAAACCGTCGCTCCACCCCTCCCTTCCTCTTTCACAATCCACAGGCCTTCCAGGATCACCAGTAGAGGAAGCTGCTTTGTCCATGGATGACATATTCAAAGTTTGATTCCGGCCTCATCTACGATCAAGAAGACTTTGTCGACATTCGACGGTCATCCTTCTTTGACCTTGATTTGGAGTTCGACGAATCCGTGGAAGATTACGTGAACAGAATTCTCTTTCAGTTGTTCACTTCCATCAATCAACGCCTCTCCTCCAACCAGTGGTTGATTGTTTACCATCCACTGTCTCCTTCGAATCCGGGTAACTTTTGGTTGACCAATATCCTCGGTGCTCTCTGTTCACTAGCCGCATTAGTGTTATTGCTTAAGATCTTCTTCCGCTAAGTCCACTTCAACGAGCGAAAGTGAGGGGAACTCACAGACGAATTTTCTAACTATTAGGAGGTGGATTCTATGTTACCGCCATAAGTGTTGTACAAGTTTGAATTATCTTACGTATTCTGCTACTCTATATTGTAATTATTTACTATTTCGAAATCAACATCAAGTAATTCTCTTGGTGAAGCCTTATTTAATAATTTGCAGAGCCTAAACCACTTTTATTAATTTTTATGCAATTCCTGCTTCATTTGTGTTTTACATAATTTGTAATTGGTTTCTATTAGAAGTTGAAAGCTTTATTGTGTCTTGTTTAGTGTTTGTATTTTTCATATTGAAAGGAAGGTCTTTTTTTTGCAATTCTAGTTTGGTGTTTTTTTCTTTTGCATACCTAGTGCACCAAAGAACCATCCTACCCCAACTGACTTTGAAATGGATGGCTGGGATGATATCTTTTGCTATTCTTGGAGGCTTGATGAAGAAGTAGTGTCATTGCATGCATTTTTAACCATTGGATTAAAAAGATGGTTGATTTGGATGACAAATCCTATTAGCCATGAGGATTAGAAAGTTCATCCTACTCTTAGCCATATTGAATGGATGGTTATGTTTGTTTGCTTGATTTAAAAATTATTTGCTTGCTAAACTGGGTAAATTTGAGATTAATTTATGTAGAATTTTGTATATGAAAAAAACAAAAAAACAATGTGTGATAGTCTTATACTAGGTAATTTATTCTTAGGAATCTGCTAATATGCAATCATTGGTCTACTATTGCAGATTTTTGAGGAAATTGGGTTTGTAAATTATGTTCAACATTTATTCATGCAGTCAGGAAGCATGACTAGAGCACCTAAGCCCCAGCTATCAGCTAGCATGCAACCGTCCATTAGTCAGTTTGGAGATATCAGTAGTAATGTAAGTGCCTTACTCTCCAACACCTTTCATGACAGAGATCAACTTTTCAGAGGCCATGACTCGACGTTTATTACCAAAGCTTCATCTGTATGTACATCTTCACTTAATAAGGTGTCTCTCCCTCAACAAATGTTGCTTGACAACAACATCGGCCATGTTGCTAATTCTAACCTTTATCCAAATAACCAACTGAAAAGTGAATGTCTGGGGCATCTTGGGACATCCTCAGCTTGTAATTCTAGGATAACCGAAAATGCCTTGCCATATCATTCACATTCAGTCTATGAGAATCATTGTCAATATGCAGATGTGAATTGCAGCTTGTTTCCTGGTCATTTGCAATCCCTTGAAAACCAATATCCTGCTGACAAACATGAAGCTATGGCTGATAGCTCCAAAGTATTTCACCTGAGAAATCATGAATCTAAACTCTCCAATTCCCTTAAATGTTCTAACTCAGCTTCATCATTTGGTAGAGAGAATATTGGAAATACCCATACACTTTCTAGTGGTATAATGGAATGCATCGAAAGTCAAATATCTTCTAATAGTGAAGTATCACAAATACTGAGCCTAGCAGATGATTTAGATAGGGTTCATATGCTTTCTTGTGGCTTTAGCCGGACTCAATCTACCTCCACTGGTGAAAAATCTAGGACTATGTGTTCTGTGGATAAAGACAAGGATGGAAACGTAACGTACCAAGCACTTGATGGATCAATGACTGAAGCTGATGGACATGGATCTGGAGATGGATTGAATCATAGTTCTAACCAAGATGTTTGGTGTGATTCATGTCTAGTTTCAGCAAACGAACAGGTTCCTAACAGCATCATTGCACTGGCTAATGGTCAGAGTAATAGCACGGATATATTGCCTCTTTCAAGCATAAAAACAACTTTTGATCCTCAACAACAAAATTCTGATAGCACTCTATTTGATTTGTTTGACTTTGATCAGGTATCTAATGCCAATTACAGTCTTTCGGATAATTCTTTTGTTAATTTGAATAGTGTGGAAGTTTGTGAATTGAGCACAGATGTTTCTACTTGCATAAGACAGAGAGATGCAGATAGATTTGGTGATATATTAAATGATGAAATTTCTTGTAGTGGTGGGCTGTTCTCTGAAAGTGGTAGCGACCAACTGTTGGATGCTATAGTTTCACAGATGAAGCCAACTAGAAAGCTCATCTCTGATGATAATGTTTCTTGTAATACTGCATCAACAAACATAAGCAATAATTCACTCCACAGCAGTTCTGCACAATGTAATGTGGTGGCTATATCAGAGCAGTTGCATGGAAAGTTTGTAGGGCAGTCACCAATTAGTCCCAAGTCACAGATAGCTGTGGCAAATTTCCTTAATTCTGAGTGCAGCATAGACAGATCTGAAGGGGTAGGCTCCCTTGGGGATGACAAATTTAAATCTCAAATCAGTTTATGGGTTGGAAAAGCTAGGAATATGAATTGTGATGGAATATCTGCTGCAAATTGTAAAAGAGTTGATGAGGTAGGTAAGTCGAATAGAAAAAGGTCTAGAACAGGAGAAAATCCCCGACCAAGGCCTAAAGATCGCCAAATGATCCAGGATCGTGTCAAGGAGCTACGGGAAATTGTACCCAATGGAGCTAAGGTGATTGTTAATTGTTGGTCTAATAGTTGAAGTTCTTAGTTGCATTTCATAATCCTTAGATGAAATAATATGATTGAATCTCTAAACTACAAACTTGTCTTCTGTTTAATTGCTGGATTCAGATGAGTATTGATGCTTTACTGGAAAAAACCATCAAGCACATGCTTTTTCTGCAAAGTGTCACAAAACATGCTGATAAGCTCAAGGAAACCGGGAAGCCTAAGGTATGCTGTTCATTCTTTTCCTTTGGAATAAACCTAGAAAATCTTCTTTTATTTGGCTGTTGTTGTAGGTAATTTTGCTCTTCTAGGAAGTTTCAATACATGAAGCTTTTATATTATTTTTGTTTCTGTTGGTGGGTTTGAACCAAAGGGAAATTGGCATTAAGCTAGATACACCAGTGCTCTAATCTATTTTCAACCTAAGAATTTAAACTATGGGTAATAGCCAACCATTATATTTTTCAACTAGTTGTTTTGAGACAAAATCCAACTCACATATCTTAACAATCTCACCCTCATGTGAGAGCTCTATACATTGACCATCACTTTCCCTCATTCAAATAAAAGATCTTTGGCATCATCAAATATCATGCACCAAGAGCCCATTCAACCATGTGGCAGCACCATGAGAATCACCCACTTTTAACCATGCTCAATCATGGCAGAAAGGGCCAGAAGATACCTATGGGACTACAAATCACTTAATCCAACTTTAACTGATGGCTTTGATACCATTTGTTGCACGGTTGTGGGTCCATGGAAAACCAAAATTGTAATTGAAGATGTCTACACGGTGCCAATTATACATATAGCTTCTTTTTACAAGCTGCTTTAAGGCTGGACATGATCAAATTTCCTGCCCAAGCTGTCATGCTGGGAGGTGTGAGCTAAACTACGGTTAAACAGTTCTAGGACATTTAAGAAATCTGCTTGATGGCATGTTAAGCATGCAATAACTTTTATCTTCCCTTCTCCTGCCTATTTAACAAGAGTCATCTTCAGTTCCAGTTTACTAAGATCCATGATTAAGTTTTTAATTTTATTTTATTTTATCCAGGGAAAGGAGGAGATGAACTCCGATAGTAACATGTTTTTTTCAGCCTTACCCAGTTCTGAAACTTCTTTGACTTGTTTTCAGGCATCATAGTTTGGTTATGAACTAATCTGAAGGATTCTTACATGGTGATTGGAGAAGAATTTGTAAGACCATTGCCAAGTTGTTTGGATAAGGATGAGAGACATATTGATGATTTAATTATTTAGGCCCATCAAATACTTAGGGATTATGTTTAAAGGAAAGTAAACTAATTGTTGTGTATTGGTCCTGTTTTAGATGAGGTTGTTCCTGCATGACATCACACTAGTGTAAATCCCTATAAATAGAGGTTGTATAAGATGATGTAATGAACCCTAGTGCTGCAAGTGAACCAAGCATTCGACGAGCTACTCGATGCCCGGTTCGATTAAAGCTCGTTTGTGATCGTTTAACTAACTAAACAAACAAACTTGAACAACATTTTAAATACTCGGTCCTTAAAATAAACAAGCTTGAACACTAATGTATTCAGTTCATTTATGTTCAAGAACAATATCATTTGAAGTTTGTGAACAAGCTCGACATTAAGCTCGATAAAAAGCTCGATAAAAGCTTGAATGAAGAGAAATGCAACATGTAAGCTTCATTTAAGAAGATATTCATATAGATTAATCATATTTTCATTTTAAATAGACAACTGCTTTTATTATAAATTTAATTTTCTGAACAAAAGACATTTCATATCTGTCCATATTTGCTAGATTATTTGTTTAAGATGTTCATGAACAAATTTAATGTTTGTTTGTTCAATAGATTGTTTGTTAAATATGTTCACGAACATAACTCTTTAAGACTTTGTTTGTTTAAAGCTCGATGAACATTAAATGAACCGAACATGAACTGAACATGAACCAAACATGAACACCCTTAAATTAACGAACCAAACATGAACACAAATAATAAAGCTCGAATCAAACACGAACCAAACTTGAACAAGCTAATGATAAACGAACTCAAACATGAACACTCAAATACTCAGCTCGGTTCGTTTGCAACCTTATTGAACCCCTTGTAAGTCCATGATGATGAATAAAGTGGCCATTCCTTTCCCTGACTCTCTCCCTCTCTCTATATTTACCATGAAGCTCAAGAAGAGCTCTTCTTCCTCAAGTAAGAATCAAAATACTAAATCTATTCTGGATGGTAAAATCTGTCAAAATAGAGAAATTTATATTAGATGTTGAATTGTCTCTCTTGATTGACGATAATGAGGAGTAATCAATATAGAAGTACAAAGATGTATGATTTGCATCAACAATATTATACTTCTTACGGTGAAGAGAGTGTAGATGATTTTGTTTCTGTATTGTTCTCCTCCTGTTGTATATTGCTCTTAACGCCTGTCTGCATACTTTTCTAGTTGAAGTTGTCTCTCTGCTAGGATTGACCGATAAGCTGTTCACCCTAAACTTTTCACTTCTTATTCTTTTTTGTTTACATTTTCTAACACAGAATGTAGTTTTCATTTTATATGTTGAGATGTAAATTATTCCTTTGTTTTCTTATGGATCTCATACAATATGCTCTCTATTTCCTTTTTAACCAATGAATTTATGTTTTTTTGACAAAAGAGAAATTTCTTAAATAAGTTATAGTGTGTTTCTTATGACCCATTGGAGTAATATATCTAGAGATGCCTGCTGATTCTTTATTGTACCTGCTCAAACGCAATATAAACACTTTATGAAGGACTGACTAGTTCACTCTTTATTGCAAGCATCGACGTCGTCGTGTGAAATGCGGCGACGACGTGCGGAATTCGGCGCTCGAACGTGGCCGGACAGGTGAGGTATTTTTTAATATATTTTTTTTTCTTTTTTGGATACAATAACGGGTCAACAAATCTTCTCATTGCAAACATCTAGAACTATGTTAAATAAGTTTTAATACTAAATGTTATATTAATTTGCAAACTAAAATTATGAGGAGAGAACAAAGAGAAGATTTGGACCTTCTTTGATGGCTTAGGAACAGCCAAACGAAGTGAGAGAAATTCAAAGTTTGTGAGTTTCTTAAAAATAATTATAGTGTTATATTCTCAAGGCAGCACCTTTATGGTGTATCTATTTTTTTTTTAAAGTTATATAAGATTAAAATAGAGCACCTTTATGGTGTATATATGAAGAAGGCAAGTCTTTGTTAAATAATTTTACCATCATATTTATATGATTTTCAGAGTTGTTATTGGTCTTAAAGTTATTTCCTTTCTCAATCTTTGCTTATATCATCTTCTTCTCATAACCTTCATCTTACCGTTAGTGCTCTATTTTAATGTTTGTATTCAGTCGATTCCATTGCTAGAATTTTTATTTGTACTTCAGCACTAGGATTGCGCACAACATGTTTGACAAATTGTGTGGTTGAGATGGTTTATAGAATAGGGGTGTCAATATTTGACACGACACGACAACCCGACCCGGAAAATCCGGGTTGGACCCGACCCGTTTGATAAACGGGTCGGGTTCGGGTTCACAGATTGACCTGTTTGATAAAACGGGTCGGGTCGGGTTGACCCGGCGGGTTACCGGGTCAACCCGAAAACCCATTTAATTTAAAAAAATAGAGAAATGTTTCTGTACAAATGAGTTCCCCGATGCTCATTTGATGGATTCCTCAGCCTGTCAGCCACTCCATAACAAGCTCGTTATCCTTGCCTCGCCCAATGATATAATTTTTACTTTTTAGGCAAGGATCTTGTTTCACGTGCTCCGTGCAGCTCAAGCTGCTGCTTCTGAAGCTCCTGCTTTGCATCTTTTACAAGATGAAGGAAAGTATCAACACCAGTTGTTGTAACTTTATCAAATTTCTGCACAGCCGTCTCCATTCGCTTCAAGGTGGGATCAATTTTGAGAGCACGTTTGCCAAATTTTATGAACGCTGCCGGGTCGCGGGTTGGGTCGGGTCAACCCGGCAACCCGGCCGGGTCGGGGCCCCACTAAGGCTTCCGCCCCCTCTTCCCTGGTCCGCCTGCTATAAGTGAGAACCGGTCCATTAGGGATCGGTTCAATCGGCCCAGGAGAGGCCGGCCTAACATTACTCCCCTCACAAAAACTCACACTGTCCTCAAGGTGGAAGGAGGGAATATGATCTTTCATCCTCTCCACTGGCTCCCAAGTCGCATTGAAATCGAGGAGGCCCTTCCATCTGATCAGCACTTCTTTGTTGCCTTCTCTATCTAATCTTACCACTACCAATTCCAGTGGTTCTAACACCACTTCCAATTCCTTCGCAATGTCGTTGATATATCTGCACTAACTACATGCTCCTTAATAGCTTTTCTCAACTATGATACATGGAAAACTGGGTGCATAGTAGCTGATGGGGGCAACATCAGTCGATATGCCACAACTCCAATCTTGTCCTCAACTTCGTATGGGCTGAAGTATCTTGGTGCTAATTTCTCATTCCTTCTTTTGGCTACTGTCCTCTGCTTGTAAGGTCGTAGTTTTAGGAATACTTTTTCCCCAACTTCAAACTGCATGTCTCTTATGTGTGAATCTTCCTGCTTCTTCATGAGTTGTTGGGCCCTCAGTAGATGTTTCTTTAAATCTTCTAGCACCTTATCCCTTTTTTCCAGATACTGCTCAACTGAAGAGACCGGTGTATTTCCTTTCCCATAGTGCACTAGGTTTGGGGGGTCCCTTCCATACAGCACCTTGAAGGGCGTCATCTGAGATGCAGAATGATGTGAGGTTTTGTACCAATACTCCGCCCAAGGCAGCCACTTCGCCCACATTCACGGTGTTTCATAAGCAAAACACCTCAAATAAGTCTCCAGACTTCGATTTACTACCTATGTCTGCCCATATGTCTGTGGATGGTAGGCGGTACTTCTTGTGAGGACAGTCCCCTGCAACTTGAACAATTCCCCCCAAAATTGGCTGAGAAACACCTTGTCTCGATCTGACACTATTGATTCAGGGATCCCATGCAGTCTAACCACTTACCTGATAAATGCTGCTGCCACTGACACAGCGGTGCAGGGGTGTCTCAATAGGATGAAATGTGCATACTTACTGAGTCTGTCCACCACCACCATGATAACAGTGTATCCTTCTGATCGCGGTAAGCCGTTGATGAAGTCTATGGACACTTCCTCCCATACTTTGTTGGGAAGTGCCAAGGATTGCAGTAGTCCCCCTAGAGCCATAGCCATGTATTTGTTCCTTTGACACACATCACACCTAGCCACCATTTCCTCTACATCTTTATGCATCCCCTTCCAGTAGAGCTTAGATGCCAGCTTTCTATGTCTTCTGTATCCTTGAATGACCTCCCGCTGCACTGCCATGGAACTCCTGTAACAAATGGGGGATATGTATAGAGGTTCTTGGCATCACAAACCTCCCTTGATATAACCTCTCCCCTTCAATGGAGTAACCTGGATGGCTGCTCTTATTTTTCATCAGATCCTCCCTGATCTTCTTTAGCTATTCATTCAGCATGCTCTCCTCTTTGATGGCTCCCCAGTCTACCATCAATGGCACTGATACAGCTAACTCTTGGAGCTCCCCCACACATTTGGATAAGGCATCAGTTGCTTTATTTTCCAAGCCTGGCTTATACTGGATCTCAAAATCATAGCGTAATAACTTGGATAACCACCGCTGATGCTCCTCAGTGACCATTCTTTGCTCCAAAAGGTAGTTCAAGCTTCTCTGATCAGTCCGGACGATGAAATGTTGACCCAAAAGATAGAACTGCCACTTTTGAATCTCCAAGACAATGACCATCAGCTTCCTCTCATATATTGACTTCAGTCTTGCCCTAGTTGACAGCACTTGACTGAAGTATGCTACAAGCCTGTGGTTCTGCATCAATACTGCCCCAAGTCCATATCCTGATGCATCCGTCTCTACCACAAAGGTCTAACTGAAATCTAGGAGAGCTAAAACTGGTACTGTCGTCATGGCCTCTTTCAATTTCTCAAAGGTTTGAGTTGCTGCCTCTCCCCATAGGAAGTTGTCATTCTTCAGCTGCTCAGTTAATGGCCAGTCAATGGAGCTGTACCCCTTCACGAATCGTTGGTAGTACCCAGTCAAACCTAGGAAACCCCTCAGCTCCCTTATGTTCCTAGGTCTTGTCCACTTCTGCATTGCCTCAATTTTACTCAGATCTGCCGCCACTCCTTCTTGGGACACCATGTCCCAAGTACTCCACACTTATCTGGGCAAAACTGCACTTCTTCAAATTAGCCTTTAACTGGTGCTCCTGTAGGACTTCCAGAACCACCCTCAAGTGTTCCAAATGCTCCCCTACAGTTTGGCTATACACCAGAATGTCATCAAAGAAGATCAGGATGAACTTCCTGAGGTACTGCTTGAATATTCTGTTCATCAAAGATTGGAAAGTAGCAGGAGCATTAGTCAACCCAAAGGGCATCACCAGAAACTCATAATGCCATTCGTGCGTCCTGAAAACTGTTTTTGCATATCGGCTTCCTTCATTATGATCTGGTGGTAACCAGATTTTAATTCCAGCTTAGAGAACAACACAGCCCCATGCAGCTCATAAAGTAACTCATCAATCACCGGAATTGGGAACTTGTCTAGTACAGTGCCCTTATTCAGAGCATTGTAATCCACACAGAATCTCCAACTCCCATCCTTCTTCTTGACGAGGAGGATTGGACTAGAAAAAGGGCTAATACTTGGCCTGATGATTCTCGCCTCCAACATCTCCTGGATCAACTTCTCAATCTCATTCTTCTGGATCTGTGGGTAACGGTAAGGGCGGATATTGATCGGTGTTTCCTCTTCCTTCAAAGTAATGGCATGCTCCAGCTCCCTCTAGGGTGGTAAACACTACGGAGGTTGTAAAACGTCGCTGAACTGATGTACGAGAGGCTGTATTGAGGAGGAAATATTGCCTTCTTCCTTAATTTTGATCCCTTCCAATCGATGTTAACTCCACCGAGTAGCCTCCCTCTTCCTCCTGGATGGTCCGAATTAGGGATTTGAGTGACACCCCAGCCTTGGTCAGCCCAGCATCTCCTTGAATCACCCTCCTTCTTCCCCCTATCACCAGCTCCATCCTCAATGCCCCCCAATTGATCTTGGTTTCCCCCAAGGTCTGTAGCTATTTTATCCCAAGGATGACATCCGTACTCTCCAATTCTAAGGGTAGGAAGTCTTCCTTCACATGGATCCCTTGAATCTTTAGTACTACTCCTCGACAAACTCCTCTACCTATCTCCACCTTCCCGGTGCCCATCATTACCCAGTAACCTCCCGTATCCACCGGCTCCATCCCCAGCACATCAACAATCTGGGTGGAAATAAAATTGTGTGGCCCGACTATCTATCAACACCACAACCTCATGGTTAGAGATCTCTCCTTTCACCTTCATAGTATGACTCGAAGTGAATACCACTACTGAGTTTAGAGAGACTTCTGCCACGTCCAGATGCAACTTCTCCTCCTTTACCTCTGGGCCACTCCCACCTCCCTCTTCGTCTTCCTCATCTTCACAAACGAGGAGAACCTAAAGAGATCGGTCCTTGCACCTATGCCCCGGCATGTACTTCTCATCACACCTGAAGCACACCCCTTTCGCCCTTTCCTCCTGCAGCTCCTTCTCAGTCAGTTTTTTGAACTGTCCACCATTTCCTCCTCCCATCTTCTCCTTGGGTACTTCCTTCATGCTTACGGGGCCTGCCACTTTTGCTGGTAAGAAAGTGGTCATCGTCCTATACGACCCCCCTGAATAGTTTCCCCGAGCCCCTCTTGCAGACTTCTTCTGGTCTTCTACCAACTGGGCCAACTCCATGGCCTTGCCTAGATTCCTTGGCTCCAACGCTCTGACTGCTATTCTTATCTCCGGTTTCAGCCCCTTCATGAAATTCACTTCTAGGGCTGACTCTGAGATATGATCCAGCCTACTAGCCAGATACTCAAACCTGTCCCGGTAATCTGCCACCGTGCCCTCCTGTGTAAGGGCAAAGAATTCCTAATAGAAGGCTCCTCCCCCATCAGCTCGGAAACGCTCTAATAAGCATTCTTTGAACTCCCACTCCCGCTAGCTCCAGATAGGCTCCCGTCTGTCACGCCATTGATACTAGGCTAAGGCTTTCCCTCCAAGCATATTCCCGCCGTTGTCAATTTCTCCTCCTCTGTCAGCCCATTGACAGCAAAATATCACTCCACCTTATAAATCCACCCATGGCCATCCTCACCCTCAAAGATGGGCATCTTTAACTTCCTCACCTTTGGATCTCCTCCATTTCTCCGGTATCCTCCATAACCTCCCATTCCTCGAAAGGGAAGAGCTCCCCAAGTGTCCCGATCATCCCTCCGACTATTATACTCGAATCCCTCTTCATACTCTCCCCTTCTTCCTTCAAAATCATCACCTCAACGCTGAATTCCTTCAAAGTCAGCACCTCGACGATGAAGTTCCTCCCCCCTTCAAAATCAGCACCTCGACGTTGGATTCTTTCAAATTCAGCACCTCGGCGATGTAATTCTTCCATTCTTTCGACAAAACCAGCCTCCCGTTTTTCGTATCCCCTACTCAACTCCTCCCTCAAAATTGGTTCTAGCGGAGGTATCCCATCGTCTCCCTCTAAAACTTCCACTTCCGGATTTTCCCTTCCCCTAAACGGGTTAGGGTTTCATCCCTTTCCATGGCCGTCGACGGTTTCAGATGATGCCAGTTTTTGCTTTTCTTCAATCCTTTTTTTTTTCATTAATTCTTCTAGCGCGACAAATCTTCCATTCATCTTCTCATGGATTGATAAAATTGATTTGAAAATCTGAGATTTTCTCTTCGAAATCTGTCTTCAATTGCCCTAGCTCCCCTTCCAAGACCTCAACTTTTCTTCCGGCCATAGTTCCTTCTTAGAATTTGAGAGATCTTCTTCCGATTGAGACAAATCTACCACTGAAATTTCAGAAATTTAGCCGCCAATGGTCCCAAATCAATGCTCTGATACTAATTTGATAGGAAATACTTGAAATCAAGTATTTCCTAGCCAAATCTGAAGTAAAACACGAAGAAAACTGCTGTGTACAGCAGGAACACAGCAAGAGCAGTGGCTAAAATAGAGAAAATTGAGAGAAATTGATGTAGGCAAGGGGAAGGGGTCAAATCAAATCCTAAATTTTGGTTTTGACTGCTCTTGGGTTTGCTAGCTCATTAATATTTTGAGCTGAAATTTAGCTCATCATGAGCTGTTTTTTTAGTTCATTTATTGAAGTAAAAATGTAGCTTATTATGGTGGAACTTAGCACTTTCTCTTCCCTATATTTCCTCTCGGTTTCCTCTGTGTCTTCTCGGTTTCCTGTGTTGGCTAGTTCCCATGCCTTGGCCCTTTGGTTCCCGTGGATGGCTGGCTGGTTCCCGTGGCTGGCTGGCTGGTTCTCGTGCCTTGGTCCTTTGGTTCCCGTGGATGGCTGTTTGGTTCCCGTGGCTGGCTGGCTGGTTCCCGTGCCTTGACCCTTTGGTTCCCGTGGCTAGCTGCTTTGTTCCCGTGGTTGGCTGCTTGGTTTTCGTGGCTTCTCTTCTCTATTTCCTGTACCGTCGGGGGGCTGCTGTTTGGGTGGAAAATTCCATGGAATTTTTTCTGTTTTATGTGCAATTTTCCTGCAGCAGATTTGCTGTTTTTTGGCCTTCCGTTTGCTGTCTTTTAGCCTTCTATTTGGTGTCTTTTGGTCTTCCATATTCCCTAATTTGGGTGGTTGTTTGGCTGATTTGGGAGCATTTGCCGGAGGAGTTTTGTTGGACGTTTGGACTTTCTTGCTGTGGCGGACCATCGGTTTGCTAGCCCTAAGCACATACTTTACTTAACCTACATTTCGATGCATGGGAGGAAACCGTTCTGTCGGTTGTTTTGAGGATAACGTCTTTTCAAATTTCTTTTGTTTCTTTTGATCTCTCTTCTCGTTTTATCTGTCGGTTTTGCGTTATAGAAGATGATTGCTACTATTTGAGTCGAGTTTGCTTATAGTTTTGTCCATCGTTCTCCTTATATGGCTTTTCTATCTAGTTTGTCTGCATCAACCTATTTTCTTTGGAATAGCTTGCGAGCTATTTCCAACTTTCCTCCTTCCTTTCCTCTTTGAGAAAGCTTGCGAGCTTGTCTCCATTTCTTCTCGGCTTCTAACCTCTTCTTCTATCCGCAAGAATGCACCCGACATGTATCCTTCTTCTCTCAATGGATGAATGCAACTTTAGGTGTTTTGTTTGAGTTGTTTGTAAGTGTCAACTTTAGGCACATGTTTTTGTGGATGAAGTGTGAACTCTTTATTATTTTGAATCAAAGTATATGTATTTTTCTCTCCATTATGAATAATTTTGTGATCGTATTGCCAAGGTCGTCCTAACAAAATATGACAAACTTCAAGAGGCACAACATCACAAACAACTTGATCTTTGAAAGATCCCCCAATTGATAGATTGACAGTACATTGCTTAGTGATTGGAACTTCACCCCCTTCTTTAAACCAAGAGATTTTATAAGATTTGACAAGTGGTGCCAAAATCTTTTCTAAAATTAATTTGAGAAGTGGGTATCATCAAATAAGAATAAGGCCTGGGGATGAATGAAAATCTGATTTTAAAATTAAAGAAGATTTGTATGAATGGCTTGTGATGCCTTTTGGGCTTTCAAATGCTCTGAGTACTTTTACGAGAACTATGAATCATGTTTTGAGACCTTTTATTGGGAAGTTTGTTGTGGTTTATTTCGACGACATTTTGATTTATAGTATTCATCCTTCTGAACACTTAAATCATGTAAAACAAGTGTTGCAAACTTTAAGGGAACGAAAGCTTTACATAAATCTTAAAAAGTGTTCCTTCATGACTTCGAGTTTGACATTTTTGTT
>NW_021319678.1:12271-43603 GCF_001605985.2 Dendrobium catenatum | reverse complement strand
GTGATTGGAACTTCACTCCCTTTTTTAAACCAAGAGATTTTATAAGATTTGACAAGTGGTGCCAAAATCTTTTCTAAAATTGATTTGAGAAGTGGGTATCATCAAATAAGAATAAGGCCTGGGGATGAATGAAAAACTGATTTTAAAATTAAAGAAGATTTGTATGAATGGCTTGTGATGTCTTTTGGGCTTTCAAATGTTCCGAGTATTTTTACGAGAACTATGAATCATGTTTTGAGACCTTTTATTGGGAAGTTTGTTGTGGTTTATTTCGACGACATTTTGATTTATAGTATTCATCCTTCTGAACACTTAAATCATGTAAAACAAGTGTTGCAAACTTTAAGGGAACGAAAGCTTTACATAAATCTTAAAAAGTGTTCCTTCATGACTTCGAGTTTGACATTTTTGGGTAGTATTGTTTCTGCTGAGGGAATAAAAGTGGATCCGCTAAAAATAGAAGCAATTCAAAATTGGCCCATTCCTAAAAACATAAGTGAGGTGAGAGAATTTCATGGCTTGGCTTCTTTCTATAGAAGATTTATAAAGAACTTCAGTTCTCTGATTGGTCCTATTAATGATTGCTTAAAAAAGGGGATATTTAGGTGGACACCTCAAGCTGAAAAAACTTTTGAAATCATAAAGACAAGAACGAGTCAAGCTCCCATTCTTAGCTTGCCAAATTTTGAAAATATTTTTGAAGTTGATTGCAATGCTTCTCATGTTGGTATTGGTGTTGTGCTTAGTCAAGAGGGAAAACCTGTTGCTTACTATGGCAAAAATTGAAGAATAGATTGAAGATATTATTGATGTCAGAATTTCGAAAACAAGACATGGTGAGCATAAGAGGTTCTTGGCAAAATGGAAGAATCACCCTCTGACCGACTGCACTTGGATGGATGCTAATGAACTAAAACGGTGTCATCCTGATCTTTTTTAGAAAGTTACTGAAGCTTTCTCATCCGGAGATGAGACTCTCCCACCAGGGGGTAATTGATGCATTCATAATTTATGTATTTTCATTTTCAAACATTGAACATTAGTTTTTCATTTAGTTTTATATTTTTTTAGCTATCCAATGATAGAAGGCATCCAATGATGATAGTAGGTTGTTCTTGAGCTTTGGAGGTGTTTGTTGGCTGATTAGGGAGCATTTGCCGGAGGAGTTTTGTTGGACGTTTGGACTTTCTTGCTATGGTGGACCATTGGTTTGCTAGCCCTATGCACATATTTTACTTAACCTACATTTTGATGCATGTGAGGAAACCGTTTTGTTGGTTGTTCTGAGGATAGCGTCTTTTTAAATTTCTTTTGTTTCTTTTGATATTTCTTCTCGTTTTATCCGTCAGTTTTGTGTTATAGATGATTACTACTATTTATTTCGAGTTTGGTTATAGTTTTGTCCATCGTTCTCCTTATCGGCTTTTCTATCTAGTTTGTCTTCATCAAACTGTTTTCTTTGGAATAGCTTGCGAGCTATGTCCAACTTCCCTCCTTCCTTTCCTCTTTGAGAAAGCTTGCGAGCTTGTCTCCATTTCTTCTCGGCTTCTAACTTCTTCTTCTATCCGCAAGAATCCACCCACATGTATCCTTCTCTCAATGGATGAATGCAACTTTAGGTGTCTTGTTTGAGACGTTTGTAAGTGTCAAAGTTTGTAAGTCCTATTATAATATAAAAGTGAAGTTGTATTTTGTCTATTTCGTGTATTTTCTTTATCCTAGTAAGGTAATGTTTCTCTAGTAAAAAAATTAGGGGTCTTTTAATTTTTTTGCTTACTTTTTGCTCGCATCAGAAATCTAGGGAGAAATCACTCCAAAATATTTTATTTCAGTAGTAGATGCAAGAAAACAGGAAAATATACAATATTCTTCAATTCGAGAGGAAGAACAAGTCTCTTAATCTCCAGCAATGCCAAGAGCCCAACACAAGCAAACCCTAGATCTCAAATCTTCTTCAAATTCAAGATAACCCTAACCCTAGCAAGACAAGACTAATTAAAGCCAAAGGAAATTCCAAAAATCCCTAAACAGCCCCTCATTCAAATTTTCCCTCCTAATCTCACATTAATTTAAGTGGAGGGCCCCACTAAGGCTTCCGCCCCTCCTTCCCTGATCCGCCTGGTTTGGGCTGCCTGCTATAAGTGAGAACCGGTCCATTAGGGACCGGCTCAACCGGCCCAGGAGAGGCCGGCCTAACACACACCTCTAAATTGAATATAACATCCCTTTTGCTTAAAATTTTTATCTTAGATTGACTTTAGTTGTGCTCGAAGCCTTTTCCTTCCAATTTAAGGGGGTTGTACATAACCTCATATGCGATTTGCTGGTGAACTTCTTCCCATAGCATGACTTAGTATGGAACCAATTTATGGTTTAGTCTGGACAAATGCTTATTTTCTTCTTTAGATGCTGTGCTGGATATTTAAATGATCAAAGATGCATGGACACAAGTCACAGGTCCCAAAAATTCCACAGATAATTGTGAGATCCACTTATGTTTGCACGAATGGTTTGTTTCATTGGTACATAACTCTGCACATTTTCATCTTTGTTAGCTTAGAATGCTTGAACAACAGGCTTTAACACGAGGCATTATTGACTACAATTCTGTTTGATAGTTAAAGTTCAGCTGAAAATTTTGGTCTGCTTCGGTTTGGCTACTCTTTTTAAATGAGATTAAGAAGGCAATTTCAGGATTCCATTTAAATTGCACAAATTAAAAATACATATTTGCCAAATCTTGAACCTTAGATCTCCCTGATCGGATAAACCTCAACAATCTACCTTCGGATGAGTGGTTTCAAAATAAGTTTTCAAATGCAGCTATCTTTCTTTAACCAAATGAGGTATACTGATAGGAAGTGAATGTAATTTCCTCGAAATCAATAAACGGCAATAAGAAATTATGCAGAAAACACTCCAAAATTATTTTTATTACGAGATATATGAAAGAAAATAGTAAGATACAGTTGGATTTTCAATTGAAGAGGAAGATCTGGCTCTCCCAAATCCTTAGCCCCGTCGGCTAGATCTCAAATGACCTAAAGAATAAACTAATTCAGCAAACTCCCAAAATATAATCTGAAATCACCCTATTGTTAGCCTTAAATAGACTCTCATAATTCCCTCCCAAATCAGCCACTTTTCCTAATTAATTTCCTTTCAGATTTGAATTCAAATTATATTTATTTCCTTAATTATTTTTTTCCCAATTGTAATTAAAACTTTCATAAACAAGCCCCCCTTAATTCCTTAATTTCCTCTTAGATTTTTAATTCAAATTAGATCTCTTGCTTATATAATTCCCTCTCAATTGTAATTTAAACATTCCTAAATAATTTCCCTTTGATGAAGAACATTCCTAAACAACTCCCTCTTGATTAGGGAACTTTATGATTCCCTCCCAATCAAAGGCCAGTCCATCAATACTCCCCTCCAAAAGTGCCACCTTATCCTTAAGTGGGCACGAAGGAAGCTGCTACTGAAGCACTTGACTAATAGCATTGGACTGAAAAATGGATTGACACTGGGTCGAGTGATCCCTTTCTCCAGCATCTCACTAATCAATTTCTCGATCTCATCATTCTTGATTTGGGGATAATGGTGCAGATGAATACTAATAGGTGAGACTCCTTTTTTCAAGATGATAGCATGTTCGCATCCCTGTGGAGGAGGCAACCCTTGAACTGGCTGAAACACCTCTCGATACTGTTGTAGGAGTGGTTGAGCCATGTCTGGTACTTCTATCTTCTCCCCATCTTCTTCTCCTTCCAAACTTTTCAGCTCCATAAAAAATCCACTCCTTCACCCTCTCCCCTCTTGGAAGTAGCTCCAAAGATGGCATATACTTTTCTTCTTCCAAAACTTCTTCCTCCCAATCCTCCCTATATTAGGGTTTCCCCCACTTCCCAATCAATCAACGGTAGGGGTGTCAAAAATTGACACGACCTGAAACTCGACTCAAAAAAATCTGGGTTTGGGTCAAACCGTTTGTAAAATGAGTCAGGTCCTGGTTCGGATTTCCGACCCATTTGAAAAATGGGTCAGGTTTGGGTTGACCCAAGAACCCGCAGGTTGACCCGAATTGACCTGTAAGTCGCGTTGCTTAGGGAGTCAGGTCGCGTCGCTCAGGGTCTCATCACTCAGTCGCTTCGCTTTGGGTCACGTCACACCGTCACCGCTGTCGGCCTGTAGAGTATCGCCGTCCCGCCTGAGCTACCGATGCCGGCTTGCCGGCACCCCGCCTGCGTTGCTGCAGTGTTGCTGCCGCCGTTGAAGCCAGCTGTAGCACGAATTGCGAAGAGCCAAAGGCAGAAGATTGTCATCTGTTACTGCCGCTGCTGTCCCGCCCGCGAGCTGCGGCCTGTGCGGGTTATCGGGTTGACAATCCTGACCCATTTGTAAAATCGGGTCGGGTTAATGTTGACCCGTTTAAGGTTGGGTCATGTCGGGTTCGACTCGAATCCGACCCGTTGACCCAAATTGAGTCTGAAGCTCCAATAGTTTCCTTATCATTCCTTCTAGGTTGGAAAACTTTTCCTCCATTGATGTCATTCTATCCTCAAATGCCGATTTGAATTTGTCAGCTTTTACTTTAAGATGGTCTTCCAAGGCTTCAGCTTTCTTTTCCGCCATAGGTCCCAAAAAAAGTGCTATGATACCACTTTGATAGGAAGTAGATGCAATTTCCTCTAAATCTGTGAACGACAATAAGAGATTAGGAAGAAAAACTTTATATTTGAATTCAATAAGAAAAGTTCTATGATACCCCTTTCCCTAAATAATCCCCCCTTCATATTTGAATTCAAATTAGATTTATTTTTCTAATTAATTCCCTCCCAATTGTAACTAAAACTTTCCTAAATAATCTCCCCTTAATTCCCTAAAATTATTCTCTCTTAGGTTTTGAATTTAAATTAGATATCTTGCTTAAATAATTTTCTCCCAATTTTAATTTAAATATTTATAAATATTCCTCTTTGATGAAGAATCTTCCTAAATAGCTCCATCTTGATTAGGAAACTTTTTGATTCCCTCCCAATCTAATCAGCCGGTCCATCATATACATGCTTTGTGATGGTTGCGAGGTAGGTGAAAACCCCTACCAAATGAGCCCTAGCTCTGTTCTCTTGAGACTTGCATTACAACGCTTTATTAGATGTTAAAGTGGTAGCGTATTAAGAATTAGATTAAAATATCATTATATCAGGAGATTATTTATTTAGGGATGGTTTATGTGATTCTCCCTTTTATTACATTTATTCTCTTTTATTTCCTTTAGATTGTATCTATTGTCCTATTTGTATAAATATATATTATTATTCAATGAATATCATTGTCAAAATTTCCAAAGGCAAGTTTTCCTTAACCACCACCACTCTCACCCCCATCGTGCATTCCCCATTTTTATTTAGATCCAAATATTGATCCTATAGGTTCGTGCTCACTCTCCCTTTTGCATTTCATCACATCTATTCCCTCTTAACGCTTGTGTTCACCCTCTATGTGCACTACGTCTCTTTGTTTGCTTGTTACTTTTATTATTAGCATCTTCTCTATTCCTTAGCCCCCATCCACATGTTGCTTGCTCTGCCTGCTTGTCTAGTCCCTCTTTATATTTGGCTGCTTGTTTCACCTGTTTTGTTGTTTACTCTCCCTACTCGCTATTAGTTCGGCCTGCTTTGCCCCTCGTTGCCCATTTTACATGATTTGCCAACCTTCTCTGCTAGCCTGCGACCCACTCATTGCTCACTTGTTGCTGCTACTCTATCCCTTCAAGTACATGCAACACCAGCTCTTTTGTTTTCCCCAACGAACATATCCACTCCATCCTTGTTAGCCTTCTCCACTGTGAGCACCTCGTTAATAAAGTTTGTGAGGCATTGCTCAATTTTGAATCCTTCCATGCTTGCTTCTCCCTCATATTTTATGAGTTTATGCGCTGCAATGCTTGGTAGCATTCCCTTTGCTTCTCCATCCAAGTTTGACCAATTATTTCTAGCTCAAGATCCTCGAGTCCTTACGATTGCCCACAATATCGGTCCTTCCCCTCTAATCTACCTCTCACATGAACTTTAGCATGAAATCCGCTTTTGTTGATGATAACTTAAGGCTACTCTATGCTTTCGGTTGCATAGTTGTGCGCCTTTTCTTCTACAAACTCTCAGTCAATAACAATGATGTTTTTAATCTATCCACAAACAATGCCATTGAGCATGACTCATTTACCTTGTTGGTGATAAACATGCTTTAAATTATCAAGTTGCTCGTTTATCTATCTGAAGATAAGAAATTTACCATATTACGTCCAACCTCCTTAATTATGACCACCTCACTATAAATGGCTCCACCCAAAAAAATTATTATGTATTTGGTCTTCAAGTATATCCAGAGCACCAACAGCCTTAGTTGATGCACTTTATTGATGACATCATTCAATGCCTTGATTGACTTTGATACCCTTAATCGTGCCTTTCTCATACTTTGATGGTTTAGATCTTGATGTTAAAAAAAAAAAATCTTCATGTTTTTTGCAAATTTTAGAAATAATTAAAATTCAATTTAAATACAAATACTATTTCACTTAATGTTTTAGATATAGATGTTATAATCCCAAAATTTCAATCAACTCTTTTCCTGTGCCTCTTATATATTCTTGTGGTGCTCTCAAACTTAATATATGTTATGATCCATTTGCCAAATATTACACACCTCAATTGACATCACTTTTTATGAGTATACCCTTTTCTATCGCTTTTGACCATTTATCCCTATTCTATTGCCATTTTGTTATGTCTTTGTCTCTATCTCTGTATCCATTTCTAAGACCATTTCCGCATCTCTTATGAATACGAGCTATGGATGGTGAGATGGATGCTTTGCATAATAACAAATATGGGAATTGGTTGGCTTTACCTCTAGGGGTCAAACCATTCACTCTAAAGTTTTGTCTTGAAGGCTTAATTGATTGGTAGAAAGCTTGGCCAATTGCCAAAGTTTTTTTGTCAAGTTTATAGGATAATTTACTTCGATACTTTCTCTCGATTCGACAAAATCAACTTTGTCAGAATTTTCTTCTTTGTAACTATTAATTAAGGTTGGTTGGGTTCGTAATGCCTTCTGGTGATTTGAATAAGATTTCCTTTTTGGAGCAATCTCCTGGATATATTCCTCAAGTGAAGAAATGTAATGCTTACTTTGGAAGGCCATTTGTGGGTTCAAGAAGTATCTATAATCTTGGTTTGAATTCCATTAAGTTCTTGCAAAAGTTGACTTTTGAAGTACTTTTTCAATAATTCTATCTTTATCAAACATGCAACAACTGGTTTAGTTGTTCTAGCTATTTATGTAGATGATATATTATTTGGTAATAATTAATAAGGTATATCTATTGATGTGAAACATAAAAGGAATTATAGGAATTTAATAAAAATTGTTAAGCTTGCTAATTTTAAAATTAATGTTTCACAAAATTAGATTATAGGATTTCTTAGTTGTTGTTTCCGTTGGCATGCAGTTACAAACTTGGTTAGAAGGCACTTTAAAATAATAACAAAATTATAGTAAAGTTAGATGGAGAGGTAACATAAATTTACCGGTTAACAAATAGAAAGCTCACCTTCAGTTTCCCTCACTCTCACTCTCGAGGGTTGTTTTAGCAGAATAATAATTTCATTCAACTTAATGATGCCACTAAAAGACAGAAGATGCCTGCAGTATTGCCCAATGAAAACTTAGCCGGAGGGGAAGAAGTCGGTGGATGTTTAAGAATTTGCTACTGTCAGGAGGTTTGATGCTCGTCGATGATTGTCGTCAAAGTGAAGAGGATCCGGTCGACGTATTCGTCAACGGTGTGGTCGATCTCCAAATTGAGGTCGAAGAAGGGTGATCTCAACATATCTACTCGTCCTTAATGATCGTATACAAATCCATGGTCTCTTTCAGGATCAGCCATTCATGGGGAGTAGGCCAGGGTTGTGTAGCTCCTTCCTTGGATGGTGTATGAAGTATGGGAGAAGAGAAGGAGAGGAGGAGGGAGAGGTTGGGGTGGTCGGCCAAGGCTAGAGGGAGATGCCACTTTAATTTCAGTTTTTTGGTTTAGGTGGGGTGGAGGGGAAATTAATTTAAAATCTTAAATTTAATTCCAAATTTTATAATTGGAAAGGAGGGAATAATTCTGAAATTCGAATCTCCTCTAAGGGGGGAATAAGTGGGGCGGCACACCTTGAAAGGAGGGCGTTGATTGAGGGCATTAATGGGGAGAATTAATTAAGAGAGAGGGAATTGGAGGGGGGGGGGGGGAAGAAGGGGGGGGGGGGGCAAAGGAGGGAGAGGAAGGGTGTCCACATTCAACGAATGTGTCTCCATGCAATGAATGTGTGATTTGGAATTAAGTCCAAATTAATTTCCGACTGGGAACAATTTGGGGAGCTTCCTAAAATAGATTTATTAATTAGGAAAGAATTTGAATTTCAAATCTATTTGAATTCAAATTAGGAGACTTTTCAAATTAATAATAGGATAAATTAGAAAGGTGTTTAAGAGGCAATTTGAATTTGAAAACAAGGGCTTGTGGAGGAGGGTCCGGCGGCTTGAACTTGGGCTAAGTAGGTCGACAGCTAGGGGAGGGGTTGGACTTGGGTTCGGTGGGGGAATGGGAGGGTGGAGAGGCTAGGAGCCGTAGGGTTGGGTGGAGAGGGGAGGTGGACCGGTGTCCTAAGGTGGAGAGGGAGGGAGGACGACGAGTATGGGTGAAGGGGAGAGGTGTGGCCGGAATTTAGGGGAAGGGTGTGGGTGGCCGGCAGTATGGGGTTGAAGGAAAGGGAGAGGGGAATAAAAATGGATACAAATCACGAGCCCGAACTCTACCGACGGCTGACGGGAATTGCTTGGCCCTCTCTTAGGGTTTTCTCCACTCTCAAGAACGCACAACAAAGAGAAATAACAAGTGCTGAAATTTCATTAAAAAATTATCATCCCTCATACAAAAGCTAGGGCCTTCATATATAGGCCTCAAGGAACAAACAACACAGACAAAATTGCCCTTTGGGCTAAAACATGAACTAAACTCTCTCAGGAGTTCAAAGGTAAAAACCAGGACAAATAAAAATAAAATATATAAATGCTTCATAAATGAAGACTCCTAATTGTAGTTGTCGATCTACGATATCTCCTCGGATAAATCGTCGCGCCAGAATCTCCTGCTGATGTCCTTATCATCTATAGTAAAACATTAATGGAATTGGTTTGCAACCAAAGATCTAGGGAGACCTAAATACTTTATTGGGATTGAATTTGCTTCTAACAAGAAAGTTATCTCAAATAAAATATGGTAATGATTTTTTTGAAGCAGACTTTTTTGATTCAACCTAGCTGACACCCCATGGACAATTGAAACATAACTGATAGGGATAAACCATTTGATGATGGACAAATTTTTAAAATGATATATGTTGCTAATTATTTTGATGAAAATTTTTTTTTTTGAAATAATGCTAGTTGTTTGGTATGGTATCCCAACGACTGACTCTGACGGGGCAAATCCATATGGCAGATGGTCTAGCTGATCGGGAGTTTGTGTTCAGGGGCACGTGTGGCGGGTCAGGTCTTGGGCTCAGATGGATGGGTTTGGTCGCGATGAGAGGGATGGGTCGATTGTGGAAGTTTGCACAAGCCATCACCTTTCTTAACTATTGTCATTAAGAAGTCGTTTAAAAAGAAACAACTTGCCTATTAATAAATTAAATTAGTAAATTATATTTTAGTATAATTTACAAATTAGATTAATCTATTAAATTAGTAAATTATATTTTTAGTAAAAGTAATAAATTAAATTAGTAAATTATTTTTTTATTAAAATTAACAAATTAAATTAGTAAATTATATTTTAGTAAAATTAATAAATTAAATTTGTACATTTTATTATAGTAAAATTAATAAATTAACTTAGTAATTTTATTTCTGATCATATCAGAAATTATCAATAATGTCAACTTATTTAAACTAAAATGCACATTTTTTATATCTAAATGCTTTGAAGTTATTTAAACACTAAGGCTTCATTTGGGACAACTTTCTTACTGTTTTTTAAAGCAGCTTTTTAGTATAAGAATTTTAATTTTTTTATTAAAAAACCGCTTGAAGAAGCAGTAAGAAAGTCGTCCCAAACGAAGCCTAAATTGACATATAAGTAAATATAAGATTTAGTTGCTAAATATTTAAATATATAAGAATTTTATGGTGTGTACGTAAATCCCCTGAATTTAAAGATTTATAAGTTAAAATGTAAATACATAAAAAATTTTATGGAATCTATGTAAACACCCTTATAAAGAAATATTGAATGTTATATAAATTTATGTCAGATAAATACCTCGACTGCAAACCGAGCCCACACTTTATCATCACGAGCTTCCATGACTCCTTTCAAGATAGTCAATCCTAAACCTCTAATCAAATCAGCTATCTCCAGAAAGAGACCCCTTTTCTCACAGAGCATCTGCAGAAAATTACTTGTGTTTTAAAAGCTAGTTCTAGTGATGTATAATGTAAATTAAGGATGGAAAATATAAAATATCACCTCGACAAGCATGTGTCGAGGAGTGCTGAGATCTTCGACTACAATCGGGCAGATGACAGATTGGCTGCCAACCTCAAATGCCCATGTTGCGCCGCCGTCGAAGTTGTCTTTGAGAAGCAAGCCCTCATCCTCACTGATGATCTGGCCTTGTCAATTACAAAAAACTTAGGGCATATAATGTGCATATAAATGCATTCGTGTAATGCTGAATAACAAACAATGGCTAGGAAATCAACCAGTAAAGAAAAGGTCGGACAGAGTCAAAAGGGCCATGAGACATAAATTACATTTGTAATGCATACATACATACATACATAGATAATATATATATATATATATATATATATATATATATATATTATCTATATATGTATGTATGTATGCATTACAAATGTAATTTATGTCTCATGGCCCTTTTGACTCTGTCCGACCTTTTCTTTACTGGTTGATTTCCTAGCCATTGTTTGTTATTCAGCATTACACGAATGCATTTATATGCACATTATATGCCCTAAGTTTTTTGTAATTGACAAGGCCAGATCATCAGTGAGGATGAGGGCTTGCTTCTCAAAGACAACTTCGACGGCGGCGCAACATGGGCATTTGAGGTTGGCAGCCAATCTGTCATCTGCCCGATTGTAGTCGAAGATCTCAGCACTCCTCGACACATGCTTGTCGAGGTGATATTTTATATTTTCCATCCTTAATTTACATTATACATCACTAGAACTAGCTTTTAAAACACAAGTAATTTTCTGCAGATGCTCTGTGAGAAAAGGGGTCTCTTTCTGGAGATAGCTGATTTGATTAGAGGTTTAGGATTGACTATCTTGAAAGGAGTCATGGAAGCTCGTGATGATAAAGTGTGGGCTCGGTTTGCAGTCGAGGTATTTATCTGACATAAATTTATATAACATTCAATATTTCTTTATAAGGGTGTTTACATAGATTCCATAAAATTTTTTATGTATTTACATTTTAACTTATAAATCTTTAAATTCAGGGGATTTACGTACACACCATAAAATTCTTATATATTTAAATATTTAGCAACTAAATCTTATATTTACTTATATGTCAATTTAGGCTTCGTTTGGGACGACTTTCTTACTGCTTCTTCAAGCGGTTTTTTAATAAAAAAATTAAAATTCTTATACTAAAAAGCTGCTTTAAAAAACAGTAAGAAAGTTGTCCCAAATGAAGCCTTAGTGTTTAAATAACTTCAAAGCATTTAGATATAAAAAATGTGCATTTTAGTTTAAATAAGTTGACATTATTGATAATTTCTGATATGATCAGAAATACAGCTAATATGTAATTAAATATAAAGATTTAAATCTTAGATATTTAAATATTTAAAAATTTGTTGATATATATATGAAAATTCTCCTTAAATTTATTTATTTAGCACACATTTCTAAGGTCATCTCCAACCGAACGTTAAACGAGTGTATGGAGTCGTCCCGTCGCTCCAACCGAACGCGAAAATTTCCGCCATTTCATTGCAGGTGAACAGTGCGACGCCAATATTGGCGTCGCACTATTCACTCACGCCATTTTCTGCTCTCAACTGAAAAAATGCGCGAAAGGGAGAGCGATCGTTACCTTCCTAGAAACACCTAAAATGACGTTCGATTGGAGCATCACCACGCCATTTTGGAGTTTTGCGTTACTTTGCCGTGAAAAATAAAGTTATCGGTTGGAGATGCCCTAAATCACATAGAAGGCATCATTTACATTAACTTAGTGTAAAATGCAATTTATACATATAAGATGTTATATAAGTACATATAAAGATTTAGATGTTAGACATGTTAATACTTGGTAATTTTTTTGTGCGCATGTAAATCCCTCTATATTTATTTTCTACTGGAAATTTCATATTTGGTGTTCGAATTCCCCATGGCACAGGCAAACAGGGATGTGACAAGAATGGACGTTTTTCTTTCTTTGGTGCATCTGTTAGAGCCTACAGCAGGAAAGGCTGTACTCGAAGGCATTCGCAACTGTAAGAAGCCACATAATGTGTTCAACAAGCCTTCCATTCCTGTAACTGGAGCAGCTGATTGCCTATGATATGCTACTGGTTTCAACTCCTTTTTGTTCTGAGAATGCTGAGAGTGAGGTTTCTTCCCCGCCATGACTAGCATTCTGCTTATTGCAACTGAATGACTTGGAAGGGCCTGTGAATTGAAGACTTCGTTTGGGACAGCTTTCTTCCTGCTTTTTAAAGTGATTTTTGTACTAAAAAACTACTTTACGAAGCAGGAAGAAAGCTGTCCCAAACGAAGCCGAAGTTGAATTGCCATACGTCCTCTTCAAGCTCTTTGAAGTTACTGACCGTTAATCAATCCTAGTGTCCAAGTCGATACAGCCTGGGTAGTTTTTGTTGCCTCTTGGGTGTAAAAATCGCTGCTTTTTATAGCTTAATTTCTTCCTTGAGAGCCTAACCATGCATTTGACTAGTGAATGATATTCATATTTTGGTTCTGCATCTTCTTTTGTTATAGTTTTATGTTGTAGATCTGATCATTCATATGGTTTCTTTCAAGATTATAATTTTCTTCCTCTTTTGCTTTTAAGATTGCAATCCCTTCAATTGACCATTATTTTTTTGTTACTTACTAAATTTTTATTGTGAAAACTATTCATAATTGGTAGTTTTATATTTGGGAAAAATAGAATATATTTATAATTCATATGACATGTTGATTTTTGATTGGCTAATGCAATCATCTACTTTTTTTCATGAAAAAATTTGAGATCTGATAATATAGTGTTATCTATATAAATTACATAATTAGTCAAAATAATTGATCAAAATGAATATTAAAATTATTAAATTAATTTGAGATATATGTAATTTGTATTTTATTTATTTTAATTAAGTTTTATAATTTTTAGATTGGACCTTTTTTCAAACAGACTATTGTATATATTTGACTATATTGATCAAAATAATTTCAAATATGGCTGTTTGATTTCTCTCAAGAATGGGGATTTTATTCTCTAAAAGAGGAGAAATTATATATATATTAATTTAAAGTTAATTCTGAATATTTTTAAGAGAATATCTTAACATAATATTTTTTTTTCATAGCAATGCATTAAATGCTAAGTTTTATTTTTTTTATAAGACAGTGTATTAGAATATTATGTTATATCAGTGATATATCATAAAAAATTATTCTTGATCGGGCATGAATCTCGAGGAAAAATCAAGTTGAAAATTTCAAAAATTAAATCCGGGATCACAAAAATTAAATCCGGGATCACCTGAACTCCGATTTCAGCAAACTTATAGTAAAACTGAGCGTCAACGACACCAAATTCAACTCGACCTGAGCCCAAATGAGCCCAAATCGAAGACACGAAGCACTGTTGGAAGGTTCAAACCACAATTTGGATTACCAAATGGTTCCCAAACTTGACGTGCTTATAGTCGAATAGAGCGGCTCGACGAGATGAATCCAATGAGCCCAAGATCGCTGAATTCTAACATCATTAAGACCTTTAAATGTCCGACGAACGGTACACGATCAAGGGATTAAATATCGGCCGTCCATCCAACCACTCCTCATTTACCCCTGATCTCTCACCTATTTACAGGCCATGTCACTCTAGAAATCTATAAATAGATCCCTCATTTCTCTTGAAAGGGGACCCAAGCAAGAAAAAGAAAAGAAGAGAAGAAGGGAAAGAGGGAGGAAACTCCTCCTCGACCACCGCCAGAGTTCCGTCCGACGTTCAAGTGACGTCGGAGTTCCATTCGACTTCCAAATGTTGCCGAAATTTCGCCCGACTTCCAAATAATGTCAGAATTCCACCTAACTTTCTAGTGACGCTGAAATTATGTCCAATTTCCAAGCAACTCTGGAGTTTTGTCTGAACACAATATAACACAGAGTTCTCCTTGAAGCAAACTGACATCGGACTTCTACCCGACACCGGACCTCCACTCGTCACAAGATTTCTACCCAATGCCGGACTTCTACCCGTTGTCAGACTTTTGCCGGACATATATCTGATGATGGACTTCTGTCCATTGCTGGAATTCTATTTGACGCAGTTCTTCCAACATTCATCACTAGATAACGGTCTTTATGACCTCCGTCACCCACCGACTTCGATCCTTCTGACTTACGTCGCCCACCGACAATAGTCCTTCCGTTCTCCGTCGCCCGCTGACTACAGTCCTTCTGACTTACGTCGCCTATCGATAACGATCCTTCCGACCTCTGTCGCCCGCCGACTATGATCCTTCTAACTTACGTTGCTCACCGACAATGATCCTTCCAACCTCCATCGCCCGCCAACTACGTTCCTTCTGACTTATGTCGCCCATCGACTATAGTCCTTCAGACCTCCATCGCCCGCCGACTATGGTACTTTTGACTTACGTAGCCCACCGACTACAGTCCTTCCGACCTCCATCACCCGCCGACTACGGTCCTTCTGACTTACATCACCCATTGATTACAGCCCTTCCGACCTCCGTCTCCCGCCGACTATGGTCCTTCCGACTTACGTCACCCACCGACTACAGTCCTTCCACCCAAATAAACACATAAACATTGATTCTTTGTATTCATATCATGTAATGTACTCTAAAGATGTACATCAAGTTAAGGCCTTCCCCCAAGAAAGGGCCTCATTTGTAATCAACTGCAATACTAGTGGATTCATTCAAACTAGGCTAGACCCCATGAATTTTTCCCTTTTTTTAAGGGTTTTCCATATAAAAATCTTGGTGTCTCTAGTGAATAATGCACCCTCTTTTTTATCAGATTACGTGCCAGATTTTTGTACAATGATAAGACGTTAAATTTTATATTTTTCTAATGCTGCGAAGACTCCAAGACGTAACAGTTTGGCGCCATATGTGGGAAAGTGATTCCAGACTAGGGGGTAATTATTGCTCAAATCTTAAAAGATCACTCATATTAACATCTTATTATTAGTCATTGATGTATCAATTTCATAAGAATCAGATGCAGACTGGGGAAAAAATTTGACTCTAACCGTAGTCAAAACGATCCTCCAACATTTAGATGAAATTTCAGGAAAATCCCAGTGATAACAAAATACTTCCAATCAATTACAAGCTTTATACAGTCTATATTTGGACTTCTACTCCTTAGGCAAGATCTTAATCTCAACCTCAAAAAGGTAGTAACGTTCTAAAAATAGATCATTCTTCACCTTTAATTCGGGATACTCCCGGCGTTTGTCCCCTCCCAATCAAAGCAAAATCAATCCCAGGGGGATTCGATTCGACCTCTTTTACATAGGTTAATGTCATCGAGCAGGGCTCTGACATACAACCTCAGATAGGTCATACATCCTTAGTGGATTCTCTTGACCTATTTCACATAGGTTAATATTATCGAGCAATACTCTGACATACAACCTCTGATAGGTCTTACAACCTTAGTGGATTCTCTTGACCTCTTCCACATAGGTTAATATCATCGAGTAGTGATTTGACATACAATATTGGATAGGTCTTATATGCTTGGTGGATTCTCTCGACCTTTCCATACATGTTATCATCATTGAGCAGTACTCTGGCATACAACCTCAGATATGTTTAATATTTTTTTGCTAGATTCTCTCAACCTCTTCCACACAGGTTAACATCATCGAGCAAGACTTTGACATAAAATCTCGGATAGGTTATACATCATTGCTGGATTCTTTCGATCTCTTCCACACTGATTAACTTCATTGAGCAGGGCTTTGATATGCAACCTCGGATAGGTTATACATCATTGGTGGATTCTTTCGACCTCTTCCATATAGGTTAACATTATTGAGCAAAACTCTGATATACAACCTTAGATAGGTATTACATCATTGGTGGATTCTCTCGACCTCTTCCACACAAGTTAATGTCATCGAGCAGTGCTCTAACATATACCTCGGATAGGTCTTACATCCTTGGTGGATTCTCTCGACCTCTTCAATATAGGTTAACGTCATCGAGCAGTGCTCTGACATACAATCGTAAATAGGTCTTATATTCTTGGTGAATTCTCTCGACCTCTTTTTCATAGGTTATCATCATCGAGCAGTGCTTTGACATAAAATCTCGGATAGGTCTTATATTTTTTACTAGATTCTCTCAACCTCTTTCATAGAGGTCAATATCATTGAGCAGTGCTCTTAGTAAATAACATTCACTCTATAAAGGTTTCATAAAAGCAAGTCATTGATAAAATCATCACTCATATGACGATCTTAGCAAGCTAAAAAGCCTCCAAAAAGTATATTATGCAATATATCAAAACATGATTCCAAGATGCATAAATAATATAATTTCCTCTAATTAAGGGACAAATTCTTAACTTCATATACAATGTAGTTACATAAATCTAACATCAAGATTCAAATGTATATTTATTCTCACTAGAAGCTGAAATTAAAAATACATCCATATCATATATACAAGTCATCAAATAATAAATAACTTTAAAAAGGTCAAATATCTTTGGTAGATTCTATTGACTGAAAGTTTGTTAGGGATGTTAAGCTCTTATGAACTAACCCGATGCTAACCAAGAGGGGGGGGGGATTGAATTGGTATTTTAAAAATTTCTTAAACAAAACATAAACTCAAACCAAAAATCACCACAATGAAAATCGAAGTGCGGAAATTAAATGTGGAAACAACAGTAGTAAAGAACACAGTGGTTCAGTCAACTCGACTTACGTCTACTCCCCGGAGGTGCCCTCTGAGTATTGCACTAAACTGAGTGACTCTTCTTTTACTCACACAGCAAGGCGGAGAAACCTTTATAAAATCTCCTTTCTATCGACACTGATGAGGTAGAGAACCCAACTCCTTTTGCTTTTTCCTGAAGTAGGCAAAGAACCTTGATCGATTGCTGAACTGAACCTCTCTTGAACCTTCAAGAAAAAGGGACGACGAACAGAGAAGAAGACTTGGATCCTTACTTGGAGCAACACTTGTAAAACACCTCATAAACTCCCTATTATAAGATCCTCTCTCTGTCCCTCTCCTCTAGGCTCTTTTAGGTCAAGACAACAATAACAGATGTCTAAATGATAGAATAAGTGCTCTTAAATAGAAGATCTTCAGAATAACTCATTAATTGTAACATGCCAACTTTATCATCCAGGACGATATGAATATTGTCACGTACGATCAGTGCAAATTATGCTCAACCAGTCAGGACGATTTGGGATGATCAGAAGGTTTTTGTTTATATCGTCCAGGACGATTAAATATCATCCTGTATGATTAGTTCAAATCACAGAATATTGACCAGACCATCGCTCTGAATGGATGTCTAGATGATTAAAAATTAGCTTGATCGTCCAGGCCGATCTCATAATCATCCTGAATAATTAGTTCGAATTTGTAAAAATTATCTAGAACATCGCCATGAATAGACGCTGTTTGATATGTGATCGTCTAGGAATAACTATGGTTTTTGAACTGATCGTCCCAGATGATCCTGCAATCATTTAGGACAATATGATCATATCAATCAAGCCTTAATTGCTTTTCTTAGTTATCAGATTAATTTAGGCATAATTGTGCTGCATCGTTCAAGATGATGTCCTGAATGATGTCCAAAAATAAAAAATACCTAAATAGATCTAGCAGTTGATTCTTTTTGATTTGAGCCTATCATCCCGGCTGATACGAATATTATCCAGGATGATGTACTTAATGATGACCGCCTTAACCAGGATGCCCTAAGAGTTTCTATTTTTGAACAGATTGTCCATCATGATTTATGGATCATCCCGGATGATGATACCAAAAATAGTAAACTCTATAAAATAGTAAAAAATTTTCCCAAAGTGTGTGTGTGCAAGGTTGCTTAGCATCAGGAACCACATCTTTTATGATAGACTCAAGAAAAGGAAAAAATTACAAACTGACTCAGACCTAGTCTACCCATTCTTGAGCTGATTCAATTTGTAGTCTTGATCTTGTGGACCTGAAATGTTAGTAGTCAAGACAATCGTAGAGAAATATATGTGTTTGTTATCATCAAAATTCTATTTTTTGAAATTAGATACACAACATTGACCTCTTATCTACTACACATTGAAACATCTCCTACAACTTCTTCTTAAAAGAAAAGAATATCTAATATCTGCATATGTCAATATGGATACATATTGCCTTAGCAGAATGCAACTAAACCACCGTTAGCATTATCCTTTTGCTCGATATCCGCCGTCAGTCCTTTACTTCATATCAGCCATCATCGAATTCTCGCTCAAACTATTGATAACATTACACCCTCTAATTATCTCCTTCAGCTCTTTACTCGATCAATAATTACCCACAGACTTCCACTCGATCGTCAATCATCGTTGAACTTCTGCTCAAATAGCATTGAAATTCTCCCCGTCTACTAATAACTTCTAGCTCTCCTCCCGAGTACTATTACTGCCATATCTTCTCAAATCACTCTCGTATACAAGAAGCAATTGATCTTTTTCTGTCAAGAGTTATATATTAAGAAGATAGTCTCTCATCGTAACTTTTTCTATACAAGAGAGGGGCACTAAAGCTTGATAAGGGAATGCCGTCTATCTACAATAGTGGAATATCTCCAATGTAAGAAGAAGAATGCAAGAGAAGAATAAGGAGGAAAAAATCTCCTTTAACACAAGAGGGGTATTGAAGCTTAATAATAGAATGCTGCCTATCTCCGATAGTAGAATGCCTCCAATGCAAGAAGAAGAACACAAGTGAAGAACAAGGAGGAAAAAATCTCCTTCTACACAAGAGAGGGGCACTGAAGTTTGATAGGGAAATGCCGCCTATCTACTATAGTGGAATACCTCTAATATAAGAAAAAGAACACAAGAGAATAACAAGAAGGAAAATAACTCCTTCTATATAAGAGAGGGGCACTGAAGCTTGATAGGAGAAAATCATCTATCACCGATAGTGAAATGCCTCTAATATAAGTAGTAGACTAGAAGGAAAAAAAAGAAATGAATCCAAAAAATTTAACTTCAACACATGGAGAGGGGCCCTGAATTTTAGTAGGGGATGCCGCCTATAAATAATAGGGGAATGCCTCAACTGTAAGAAAGTTAGAATGAGGGATGAGAAATAAAAGAAGCGATTGCAAAAAGTCTGACTTCTACACGAGAAGTGGGGTGCTAATTTAAGTAGGAAAAGTCACCTATATAAAATAGCAAAATGCCTTAACTGTAAGAAGATAGCCAGAGGAGAAGACAGTAGAAGGAGAAAAAAATTTCTTCTACACTGAAGATGAGCACTGAATTTAAGTAGGGAAAGTCACATACGAAAAATAACAGAAAGACCTCTAGAGAAAAAAGAAAAATAGGAGAAAAAGAATAGAAAAATTCTAACTTCTATACAAGAGGAGGGATGCTGAGTTAAGTAGGGAAAATCACCTACTAAAAATCAGCGAAATGCCTCGGCTGTAAGAAAGTCATAGGGAGAAAGAAGGAGCAAGTTTCCCTTGACCCTTGGGGGTATTTATATCATTTTTTGGAAAAGGATAAGCTTCAGGAAGAATCTAGAATTTTTTAAAATTTTTTAGAGTTTTTTGGAATTTTTTGAATTAAAAAAAATAAAAAATCAAAATCGCCGGTTCTACCGCCTACGCTTGTCCGAGCCTAATCTTTGGCCCGGATGGTCTAAATAAGATGTTTTGGGGTCTCTGAACATATTTTTTGATGTTTCGTACTCAATTTTGACACTTTCAGAGCTTAACGAGGCCTCTATAATTGAGTTTGAGCAAATTTATGTTTTTTAGAAAGCAATTTTTGCGATTTGGCCAATATAAAATATCATAATAAGTATTTTTGAATTTCTAAAACTTCAACGTCCTAAAATAGGGGAATAACTGATATATCATTAAAAAATTATATTGTTCGGGCATGAATCTCGAGGCAAAATAAAGTCGAAAACTTCAAAAATTAAATCTGAGATCACCTAAACTCTGATTTTAGCAAACTTATAGTCAAACTGAACGTTTCAGAAATACAAACCCAACAACACCAAATTCAACTCGATCTGAGCCCAAATGAGTCCGAATTTAAGACCCAAAGCACTATTGGAAGGTTTAAACTATAATTTGGTTTTACTAAATGGTTTCCAAATACGACGTGCTTAAAGTCAAATTAAGCGGCTCGACGAGACAAATCTAAAGAGCCCAAGATCACCAAATTCTGACATCATTAAGACCTTCAAATGTCTAACGAATAGTACACGATCAAGAGATTCAATATCGACCGTCCATCCAACCACTCCTCATTTACTCCTGATCTCTCACCTATTTATAGGCCATGCCACTTCCAAAATCTATAAATAGACCCCTCATTTTTCTTGAAATGGGACCCATGCAAGAAGAAGAAAAGAATAAGGATAAGAGAAGAGAATAAGGGAAGGAGGGAAGAAACACCTCCTCGACCACCATCGGAGTTCCTCCCGATGTTCAAGTGACGTTAGAGTTCCGTTTGACTTCCAAGTGAAATTGGAATTCTGCCCAAGTGACGTCGGAATTCTGCCCGACTTCCAAATAACGCAAGAATTCCGCCTGACTTTCTAGTGATGCCGGAATTCTGTCTGATCTCCAAGCAACTCTGGAGTTTTGCATGAACACCATATAACGTCGAAGTTCTCCCTGATCGCCGATTGATGTCGGACTTTTTCATGACGCCGGACCTCCACTCGTTGCCAGATTTCTAGCTGACGCCGGACTTCTGCCCATTGTCGGACTTTTGCCGAACATATATCCGATGATGGATTTCTTTCCATTGCTGAACTTCTATCTGACGTAGTCCTTCCGACCTCTGTCGCCATATAACGATCCTTATGACCTCTGTCGCCAGATAACGATCGGCAAATACGCACCGATCAAGCTAACACCCGCCATCATCATCTTCAAACACCATATTTTGATTAAATATATGTCCATCATTAATCTCAATTGTCTCTTAGCTTCTGATATTCGTCAGCAACCAACTTCTAATGAATATTTATATTTCTAAGGGGAATTTACATACATACCATCATGTATCGTCCTATATATTTACATATTTTACACCCAAAATTTTAATATTACGTATATAACACAATATATTACTTTAATATCAAACATGCCACTCATATTTTCTTCATACATGCCACTCATATATTTCATTTCTACCACTCATATTTGATATGAAAGTTATATATGAATGATATATACATAATATTAAAATTTTAAAAGTTAGATATAGAAATAGGATGATATATAATGATATGTATGATAATCTCCTTATTTTTAATTGTCCGATCTCTCGTCATATAAAGAGAAGGATCGATTCAAACCACTCAATATCATCCAACCAATAAATTTTCTTATATCATTACCTAACACATATCTACGATCGATGCCCGACGTTGATTAGATCGAATTGAATGTTTAATTATTTGTATCAAATGATGATAATGAATTGAATTAAATAATAATATTGAGGTGATCCAAATAATATAAGCCAATAAAATCTCTGCCAGTAGGTTAATATTGTGATTATACATATAAAGTTGATGTGAGCAACTACTATTCTTCTCCCTTTGTCTCCCACGTCGTGGACATGAGATGTGCTTGCACTGTTATGTAGGTGACCCAACTGCTTAAGAAACATATATATAAAGAATATGAGTATTAAAGGTAGCGTTTTCTTTTCATTATTTTATGAAGGTAGCTTTATAATCACTTTTCTAAAAAAATATATTCACCATAGACATATAACTCGTATATATCTAAATTAGAAAAATGTTTGGAATGATTTGATGACTTTTTATGAAGGATCATCACGATCCTCAATTATATTAAATGATCATTTTGATCTATCAAATCTTTTAAAAAATCAAAATAACCTAATTCAGGTTGTTCGAGTCTGACTCTAAACTTCTGTGACCTAAATAAGCTTTGACCCAAAGCCAACCCATTTATCGTGTGGGTAAACATATTTGACTCAAACTTGGCTCAACCTAAACACGGCTTATTTGGCCCATTTATCATATATATCATCCAATTTTTTAAATTATTATGCTGCATATGACCTCAAAAAGATCCGTTTAACTTGAACTAGACCCGCTTAAGTTGAACCCGAATGATAATCAACCCGATCTCGACCTAAAAATAAATAGGGTCAAGATCTCCAATCTTAATCACACCAAAAAAATTAACTAACCGAGTTGATTCAAACCTAAATCTTTTGAGTAAAATTGTTAAAATGAATGATTTCTTGTCACCTGAGATATAGTAGATTAAATTATTTCAAAGATGGTAAGATGAAGTGTTCAAATTTTTTTTACTCTCTTGATTTGGTGTTCTCACGATTAAGAATGCTGTGGAAAGTCAATCCATTGGGAGAAGGTAGTTTGTGGGACTCTTAATATATTACTTCACGTGTTTTGATCCTTACTTCTGCAGCAAAGATTATTTAAGAACATATATATAAACGTAATTTTTTTTCTAAAATAATTATTAGAAAATTTTCTATTAATTAAACGCCCAATTTTGTAATTTATTTCCATTATCCTTTTGGCGTGAAAAACAAACTACAAAACATAAATAAAGAAACACTTAGATCTTTGTGAAATCTTCAAATGAGTAAGAAAATCATGAACAAAAGAGAAGAATTCTAAAATGGGTAAAAATAGTTTTATGTATTATTATTATTATTTAAATAAAAATTATCCTAGTCAATATCCATCCCTGATGGCCAACGATTATTGTCATCACCAACCGTCTTTGCTACTTGGCCATCTCTACCCTATACCAAATTTAATAAAAACAAAAATAATACTTATTTAGAATATCAAATTAATTTTATTTTAAAAAAATTAAATAAAAATTAAATAAAAATATAACAAAAAGTCATCTCAACAGCTCCTTATTGGCTAGAATTAATGGCTATTATCCTTACCATATCATGTTGCTTAAAGCTTACAAATTAAACATCAATCATAATCCTCTTAATTAAAAAATTAAAATAAATTCATTTCTTCTTCTTAGAACAATATCATCAAATCTACACATAGCCATAAAACTCCCAAAATTTCATTATATATCTAAGTATTTTGAATGTAACTCACAAATAATTTAGAGAACCATCATAAAATTGAAAAAAAAATTATATAAATTTCAAATATTTTACATTTACACTGAAATTAATATAGTTCAAAATTTCATATAATCTAGTATTCATAAATCCAAATGATTGACATTTTTGGGGATATATTAATTCCCTTTTTTTTTCTTGATCACCCCCTGCTACGAACACGGATATGACAGAAGAAGTGCAGGAGACAAACATGGCGAATTCTTCCAAATCCTCGCATGCAGCCTCAGTATCCCCTTCGCCCTCTCCTTCTGCTTCGCCCCACACTCCACCTGCAACAACAAACAAAGCTTGGAAACCACTCCCACCTGCACCATCTCCTGAAGAACCGCTGGACTCGCCGACAGCTTCGCCACCTTCTCCACTATCCTCACGGCCCTTTCGCTCGCCACCGCCGATACCCTCAGTATCTTCTTCGACACCACCGCCACCCCTGCCGCATGTCCAATCAACACCGCCCTCCCCTCCGCGCACGCGCATAGTTTATCCAACGCCACGAGCGCCAACTCGCACGCTCTTCCGTCACTCTCGTCAAGCAAAAGATCGATCAGAGCGGAGACGGCGCCGACGTTCACTGCCTTAGCTCTATTCCTTCCCCAACAGAACAGCTCAATAAGAACTCGCAAGGCCGCCTTTGTAGCCTGACTCGATATTCGATCGTTCACAACGCTGACAATTTGATGCAAATTCTCCTTTTGAATAACGCTCGAGAGGATGATGGGTGACACCAATGGAACAATTGATTTGAGCAGTAAGGTGGCATAAGCACGAGATTTGTAGCTCGATCGATTCAAGGCTGCGAAGAGTGAGTCGAGGAAGCGCGGGTTACTTTTCAAGAGGGTTATAAAACGGTCATCGGAGATTTGAAGAGAGTGGAGGATGGCGAGAGCTTCGTCGCCGTGTTGTTCTAAGATGATGGAAGAGACGACGAATTCGACTGCTTCGGAAGACTGGACGATGCGGCGGTTGGCTTCGCTGGCGGAGATTATTTGCTGGAGTTCGTGGAGAGAGGTTGAGTGATTGGGTTTTTGAAGGAGGTTGGAGATGTGGGAGCGGTCGATTTGGGGGCGGGGCGTTGGGATTCTTTCGACGCCGTGGGAGGCGTTGGCGACGCACCAGGCTTGGATTAGGCGGCGGAGGGTGTGGTTCGGTGTTAGTTCAACGGAGCTTGGGAGAAGCTGGTTGGTGACGGGGCAGGTTTGGTGGCCGGCGTCGGAGAAGAGCCAGCGTTCGATGCTCTGACGGTCGAAGGAGATGCCGGTGGGGAGAGTGACGGGATCTCGCATCATTTGGAGAGAAATTGGGCAGAGGAAATAGGATGGGATTTCCACCTCTGCCATTAGCAAAATTGCTTTTTTAAGAAAAAAAGATGAAATTTTGTTGATTGGTCTGTAGATGGAAAGGAAGGATTCGACTCTATATAGAAGGGGAGCGTGAAAGGGGGGCAAAATCAGAGGAGAGGAGGTCAAACGCGTATGTTCTTTCTAACGAGGGACGGAGGAAGAAGATGAAATAGAATATTCAATATAAGGAGATTATTTGACGAAGTACAAAGTCAAAGCTTTTTGGTTAGGGGATTTTTCAATTTGTTCGGTTTTGATTTTTAAAACAAAAAGGTGATGGAAGAATTACAATCAATAATTGAGCTTTTGGAAGTAATAAATACTGTTACCAGGCACACAGTAATCCGTCGTGTAGGAGTTGGAGAGAGAGGGAAGCTGGAATTAGAATATTCTCAAGGAGTTTTGACATATTGCGAAGTCAACATTTTCAACTGGTTCGATTTTGAAAGTAAAAGAGGGACTTACTACAATTTTGCTTGGGGGGCAGTTGAAGTTATTTATTTTTTATTTTAAAAACTTCTTTCTTGACTACAATTTTAAAAAATATTTGTTCAAAAGCAATTTTTTACAAACAATAATTTGAAATAGTTGCGAAAAGTTGTCATTTAAACATTATTTTATTACTACTGAATTTCTTGTCATGCAAGCAATGAAAAAAACTATTTCAAATAAAGTCTAGAGGTTTATTTGGGATAACCGTTGTGAAGTTGTTGTGAGAAAAATAACTTTTGTATTTTAGTTGCAAGAAATAATTTTAGTTTATATATATAATATTAAAGAGAAATAATAATAATATTTTCTAAAGACTAAAATTGATTTTGATTATTGTTACTTATTTTTTGGAAGATTTGATGATTTGAGGTCTAATGATCTTAATGGAACAAGAATCCTAGATTAATTTTAATTGTTAGTTCAAAATGTAAGGGTTTTATTTTTTTAAGGGGAAACCCCAAAGGGGCTTACATGTTAATTAAGAAAAGGATTACAAGGTCTTTAAAGAGAACCTTCAGCTCGCCACTGCTCAAAAGAGTTATAAAATAATTAAAAATTAAACCTATGAGCCGATGGTTCCATGTACTACAGAAAATAGAATATCCTAATAGCATTCTAGGCCTGCAAGAATCAGGACCCAAAAAAGAAAGAAAAGGAAAGTACTTTCAGCATCGTTTTCCTACAAAAAAACCAACTACCCTCCAAATTCTCGATCCCTTTAACCTACAAGAGAAGCAAACTACAAAACAAACAAGAATTTGGCAAGAAATATGCAGTTTTATAACAAATCACATTTAAACACAAAAGGATACGAGTGTTGAACTAACCTAGCAGAATAATACCACCAATCTGAAATGGGCAGTCATTAAAGTTTTTGCAATGACCCAAAATTTTAGTAAACCAAGAGCAAAGATACCCCAAAATATAACAACAGATAATACAATTAAAGATAATAAGAAAAACAGTGTTCATAGTATTATAAAAGAGGAATGGGTAAGCTAGAAGATTGAAGCCATTGGTAGGAGGATAACTCGTTTGAGTAGTACCAGCACCACCATAATAAAACCCCAAATGCAACTCACAACTACCCAGGAACCACCAGCCAACAACAACACAGGAAAATATCATTCGAATACTTAACACCTAAAATCCTATAAAAATGATAGTATAATCCCTGTAAACCCAATTCCAAACCCAATTAAGAAAGCTCGTCAAAACAGACGAGCAGCAACCCAGCCCAAGACTGGTAGAACACACTAAAAACTATACAGGAAACTGGAAAAAATTAATAGAAGCCAGATGATAACAGCAGCAAGGATCCACAAGAATACAACCATTGCTGATATAATTAATAATAATCAGCAAACCAATGTTCATAGCATAAGAAAAAGAAGAAGTGTAAGCCAGAAGATTGAAATCATAAGTAGGAGTATAGCTCATGTGTGTAGTACTATTACCATCATAATATAACCCCAAATTCTACTCACATCTAATCCATGGAACTATCAGCCAACAACAGCACAAGATATCAGCCTTCAAATAGACATGAAATTTTGTTAACACATTATACTTAACACCATAAATGGAAGTAAAAGCCTAGGAGTCTTAGCTCAAAACCCAATTAAGCAAACTCATCAAAACAGTAGAGCTAAAAACAACCGCAAAAAAGGAAAGCAAAACCAATCTAAGAGAAATAATAAAAACGAATGTACGGTAGACCCATTCGGTCTAATCTAGCCAACCCTTTGATCTCTTTAGGAAGAGTATGATTATAGTATTCAATAAAATTATCTAAGGTGCAACCCAATTTAGCCAGATAATTGACAACAACATTCCCCTCTCTCAAGATATGAGAAATTTTATAAGTAATGAGAGAGAGCTAGTACTTAATATCTCTGAGCTGATAGAAATTAACCGAATTGGAAGAGATGTTACCATTGACATAATGGATAAGGAGCAAAGCATAACCTTCAATCCATAAATTAGTGATGCCAAGAGAATAGCTTAATTGAATCCCAAACAAGTGGCTTTCAAGTTCATCTTGAATCGCAGTAGTAGCATTAGAGGGACCAGCAAAAGCCACAATCACAACACCATTAGAATCCCGGATAGTACCACCACAACCCGCATTAGAATTATTCATGGCACCATCAGTATTAAGTTTAAAACGTCCGATGTCAGGTTTTCTCTAGTAAATAATCCTATCGATACAACCAGTAGCAGGGGAAATAAAATTCAACCCAAACTCACAAGCTAGATGAGGATAACCTTTAAAAGCTTAGCAACAAAAAGTTGATAAATTTTGTTCTTCACTTTTGAAATAACATTAGAAGCATCCATTTTAATATTCTTATGTTTATAATCATTTCTACTACTCCAAATAAACCAACAAATAATGTCAGGAAGAATATTATGAATATGACCTTTAGTAGGAGTAAAACGCTCATTGAAAAGATCAGCAATAGAGTTAAACTGAATAGTAGAAAGTACGTTAAACATATTGTCAAAATGAATCCAAACTTTCATAGCAATAGGGTCCTGAATAAACACATGATTCATATTCTCAATGTGATAGCAACATTGATATTTGGAAACAATATATAAACCTTTCCTAACAAAAATAGAATCCAAACACAAATAATTATACAAAATCCTTCAAAATGTAAGGGTTTTTACCCTTTGATCTTCATAAATAAAAGTCGATTGTATTAACAATCAAACTTGTGCACTACTTGTGCTAACCCTCTCCTTCATACTAATTATGCATATGTTTAATATCATCAATCTTGGTTTCTAGATAAATTCATCTTTGCATTTGAGATTATCAAAAGCATTAATCCCAAATTAATCAATGTAGAACTAACCGTTTGATTCAAATATCTAAATCTTTAGTCTATGGATCGACCTTTTCATTATCAATAAAATCTTTATGATCCAAAAAGAATCTCAAAAAATTATATAGCAAGATTCCTTACACTTTGATTGAGAAAGAGGATCAAAATATCATCCATTAATGGAATTTAATTTGTCAAATAAAAAAAAAGTCAAATAATCTTAAGTAGATGTATCATAAACTTTATTGATTGATTAACTTTGTATACTGATTGGCCACTTAGGGCCTCGTCTTAATGCATGACAACATTTGTTGTCCTCATTTATTTTTATACATATGTTGCAGATCAGTTGACATCATATATGTTTGATCATGCTTTGAGTCTTTTTTTTTATATATTTTATTATTATTGAATATTTATTTTACTTTTATTCGTAATTTTTTTTATAAAACACACTTATGAGGCCTACGCATTAATTATAAAAAAGATTACATGTCCTTAAAGGAATAAATGCTCTCTAAAGACAAAAAAATACATTCATTTCAAAGTAAAATCTATTGAGCAAATGTTCCTATCTAATACAGAAAACAACAAAATAAACAAGACATGGAGGCAAAAATCCAATCCTCAAAAAGAGCTTGCGAAAGATTATCAATGAGGATCAAGAACAAAGAGAAGACAATTTTTTTTAATAAACTTTGAAGCTCATCCAAGTACCAGAAAAAGATCAAAGAATAGGCGCAACTCCGAGCCAACTATGGAGCCCAAAGAGAAAGCAACAACAATGCCACATAAGCACAAGAGAACCACTAGTGGATCACCAATAAACCAGCCTCCATATATACCATTGTTCCCAACAAAAAAAGACCATAAGATCCAAACATCATATTTAATGAAGAAGAGAAAAAGCATATCAAATTCCCAAACGTTGGACAATTGTATGCAATCCAAGCAAAATACCTCATCTCAAGCAGATAACACCACATCAGAAAAAACCAATCTCTGATGACTAGCTACTCCAAACCATCAACATGATATATCTAAGCATTAGAAATCAGTTTAAGTGCTGCAATTAATAAATCTAGTGGTTCTGACATCAACTAGGATCTTATTCATACTTTTATGTTCATTTTTTCCCTCTTTTTCTTACTAGAAATAAGAAATCCATCACATAACAATTATATTTTAACACATAACAAATATATTCGAGACATAAAATTCATACTCCACAAACTCAAACTTTCTAGCAAGTAACAAATATATTTTACATTATTTTTAAAATAGAAAAACACTTAATATTATAATTATAAATGTATATTATATTAGAAATAATAAAAATATTAAATATTATATTTATAAATATATATCATATTAGATCTGATATATCATAAAAAAATTGTCTTACTTTGATTCAAATCTAGAAGCAAATTTGAGTTTTTGGCTTCAAAAATTAAAATCAGGATCATTCAAACTTTGATTGCAGCAAGCTTATAGTCAAATTGAGTAACTAAAGGAGACGAACCCAATGACACCAAATTCAATCTAATCTGAGCCCAAGCGGGTCTAAATTAAATGACCTAAGCCTATTTGGAAGCTTCAAAATATTAATTGATGATATCAAAATTTGACCTGCTTATAGTCGAATAGAACAGCTTGATGACATTAATCCAACGAGCCCAAGATTGTCAAAATTTGACATCATTAAGACATTCGAATGTTTGATAAATGAACCATGATCGAGGGAGTTGATACCGATCATTCATTGAAACACTCCCACCATGCCTTTGATCACTAATCATGAACTCTTGAAAAATTATAAATATACCCTCATTCTTTATTGAAAAGAGGGGGATGTGGAGAAAGAAGGATGAAAAGAGGGGGATGTGGAGAAAAAAGGATGAAAAGAGGGGGATGTGGAGAAAGAAGGATGAAAAGATAAATGAGCTCTTCTACATTTTTTCGGCCATCATAATTGTCGTTGACCACCAGCAACAACCATCATCACCGATGATCGAGATTATAAATCATCAACATTTCTAGAATATTGTCAAGATTGTATCAAAAAAGAATCTAAAAAAATAATATAGCAAGATTCCTTGCACTTTGATTGAGAGGATGATCAAAAAATCATTCATTAATGGAATTTAATTTGTCCAATAATCTTGAATAGATGTATCATAAACTTTATTGATTGATCAACTTTGTATACTGATACGCCACTTAGGGCCTCTTAATTAAGGACAACATTTTTTGGCCTCATTTTTTTTTTATACATATGTTGCGGATCAGCTGACACCATGTATGTTTGATCATGCTTTGAGTCGTATTTTTTGATCTTTTATTATTATTGGTTATTTATTTTATTTTTAGTCATAATTCTTTTTTTTTTTTGGATAAAACCCACTTATTATGTATTAATTAATTATAAAAAAGCTTACGGGTCCTTAAAGAAACAAATGTTATCTAAAGCCAAAAAAATATATTAATTTCAAAGTAAAACTTATTGAGCCATTGTTCCTATCTAATACAAGAAAAAAAAAAAAGGCATGGAGGCAAAAAGCCAACCCTCAAAAAGAGTTCGCACAAGATCATCAATGAGGATCAGGAGCAAAGAGAAGATACTTAAAAAAAAAAAAAAAAGACTTTGAAGCTCATCCAAGTAAGAAAAGATTAAAGAATGGGCCCTAGCCCGAGCCAACTATGGAGCCCAAAGAACAAACAGCAACAATGCCACATAAGCACAAGAGAACCACCAGTAGAAGACCATTAAATCATGCCCGCCTCCATACCATTGTTCCCAACAAACAATATCCATAAGCTCCAAACATCATATTGAATATAGAAGAGCAAAAGCATAACAAATTCCCAAACGTTGGACAACTGTATGCAATCCAAGCAAAATAGCCCATCTCAAAGCACTTAGTAAAATAAGGGGAGGGGGGGG
>NW_021319678.1:3852-12229 GCF_001605985.2 Dendrobium catenatum | reverse complement strand
GCACTATGCCCTATGTTCATAATAATCGAATTACTTCGTTTGGGACGGCTTTTTTATTGCTTTCTAAAACGGAGTTTTAGTACAAAAATAAAAAAAATTTGTACTAAAACTCTGTTTTAGAAAGCAATAAAAAAGCCGTCCCAAACGAAGCCTAAGTCTTCATTTGGGAAGATTTTTTTTACTATTTTTTAAAGCAATTTTTTAGTACAAAAATTTGTACTAAAATTTCATTTAAGAAGCAGTAAGAAAGCCATCCAAAACAAAGCCTAAATATTCAATTATATATTAGGAAAAAATGTCCTAAAAAATTAATTTGAAATGATGCATTCATATTTTTGTACTATTTTCTAGGATTCTTATAAATATTATTAACAAAATTTCTTAATATTATTGACATTTTAGGATAATTATAAATCACGAGAGAATGAAATGAGAGTATTTATATTTACAAATGAAGCTTAATTTTATTTTAACATATCAATCTAATGACAAAAATAAGCAATAAAACAAGTGAGATGTGTTAGGATGATGCAAGCATACTAATAACTTAAATGGATGATTGATAAATGAGCACTTGAATGATGTGCCCTATTATTTATAAGTGTCATTATATTATGTCTTTTAGGACACTTTCATGGATCCTTAAATTGCTATTTTGTTGAAATGGTTAGAATAACTTTAGTATAAGAGGCCTCTAGTTTAGGCAATTAGAAATAGTTATGTGAGAAATTAATTATCTTATTTAGTCTTCCATTTTTTTTTAATTGACATCATTTACAAGGGCGAAGCATTGACGATCCCTCTCTTCCATATTCCTTCGTCTTTCTTGAGCCTTAGGTTGGCGCTTTCTGATCGATACATCTTATATATAAAGTTCTACTTACACCATAATTCTTATATTCTCATCTCGATCTTTCTCTATTCATATTTAAATAATTCACCTTACAACAAAGCTAACACCAACATCTATCTTTGATTCAAGCTTGTTTTACTTTGCTAGTTGAATTAATTATTTAGAAGTTTGGTTGCAACTATAACTTGTTTATTGAAAAATATGGAGAAATTGAAGGGTTGTCCTCAAATTTTTTTAATCTTCATAATTTATATGGAATGAATGAAAAATAATTATTTATAAAATTGAGCGCTCATAACACTCAATTAGAATGAATGAAGAGAAAGAAGAATCTCAAGTTATTGAATGTTGTATAGAAGAGTTGAAAGTTAAGTGCCTTGAGAAATGCAAAGCCAAGAACATGAGTAATGAGGTTGAGGGTCTCATATTGACTACTTAATCATTAAAAATAATATTATTGAAAAATATGTGTTTTGCTTATCAAATAAAAATTACTTGATGTATTTGGTTATGTACATTTTTTAGGAATACATTTCTCCTTGTCATTTTTTAAATAAAATGATTTATTTTATGGATATTTTTAACATTTTTTGAAGTCTCAAATTGATTTATATGAATTTTCTATTGAAAATTGTTTAAATTAAATATTATTATTTTATTATTATCGTTGTGGGTTAGAATATACATGGCGATAGAGTTAGAAAATTTTTGTCTCAGTGTTGTATGAATATCTAGCACATAAATAGAACAAAAAAAGGAACACAAGGATTTTTATGTAGAAAATTCTATAAATGTAAAAATCACGGGGCCACGCTTAGTTAAAAGGATTCCATTAGTGTTTGCTTAAGTTACAAGTGGCTGACTCGTCCCTGAAATTGTGAACGATCAGATTACTACTATAGAGTTGAAATTCAGTTACAAGAAGATATCAAAATTCCGTCGACCTTGGGTGATCAATCAGAACTCTAGCGTCACTTGAAGGTTGAGCGGAACTCCGCGTCACTTGGAGTTCGGGTGAAAATACGACGGTGGTCAAGGAGGAGTCTCTTCATTCCATTCTTCCTACTCTTCTTACTTCCTTGCTTAATTCTGGTGTCGGTTGGTTTCCAGGTGAAAGTTCGGCGGTGGTCGAGGAGGAGCTTCTTACTTATCTTCCTTTTCTTCTTCTCTTCTGTGCTTCTCTTCTTGGTTGTGTCACCTTTCAAGAGAAATGATGGGTTTATTTATAGTTTTTTTAGACTGACATTGCCAGTAAATAGGAGGAAGATTAAGGGTAAATTGAGAATGGTTTGAATGGACGGCCGATGTTGAATCCCTTGATAATGGACCGTTTATTAGGAATTTGCAGACTCTAATGAAATAAGAATTTCACAATCTTAGGCTCATTGGATTCTGTTCGTCGAGCCGCTCGATTTGAATACAAGCACATCATATTTGGTAATCCAAATTATAGTTTGAACCCTCTAAATATGCTTCGGGTCATTGATTTGGACTCATTTGGGCTCGGATTGAGTTGAATTTGGTGTGGTTGGATTAGTATTTTTGAGGCATTCAATTAGACTATAAGTTTATTGAAATCGGAGTTCAAATGGTCCTGAATTTAATTTTTGAAACTTCCAACTTGATTTTTGCCTCGAGATTTGTGCCCGATTAAGATAATTTTTTTATGATATATTAATTATATTATTTTTTTTTTAAAATATCTGAAAGCGTTATTAAAATCTTTTTAAATATCTATTATACTATTCATTCAGCCAATTTATGAAACAGATAAATAGTTTGAGTTTTAGAGAGAAATTTTAGGAGGGAGAAAGAAAAAGTTAAAGATTTGGAGGTTTCGGAGTGAGTTTTGTCAGCCAAGCCTATTAGGAGATTTTATCATCTCATTGTAAGGAATCTTTATCCTATTTCCGATTTCAAAGATTTTGTCTTTTTAATATTTTTTGATAAAATTTGTGTTATGTAAATGAAAAACATGAATAATTTTTTTTTATTGGTAAAATTTTCACCGCATAACTTTTTATATATTAAAGATATTAAGATAATTAATATTTTGAGTTTTTATTTGAGATTTTTTACGTGGTTATTTTGAAATTATAGTAATTTTTACATACTCAAAAATCTATTTTGATTTCTAAAAATAGTGCTTCAGTTCAACTAAAGTTTCATAATATTATTTGGTGCTACATTTGATAATTTGGATAAATTTTGAAATTATGAATTTTGGCTCAGTATGATTTTTGTTGTTTATCATTATAACATTTTGACATTTTTTGAATTATGCTCAATTATACTTTATTTTCTACAATGCATTAAAAATGAATGTGGATATGTGATTGAGATTACTGTTATAGCACTGTGTAATAATGTGTGTGAAAAAGACAAGTAAATACTAATTGACCCACTGGTTGGAGACTGATTGATCTGTACTAGATTGTGGGCTGACGTGTTTTCCTTTAAATACTGTGATTTGATGTTATCCTCTCTATTGATTCATGTAATACTGATTATGAGTTATAAGAAAATGATTGTTGTGCCGAAGGGCAAAGAGTGATGACTCTATTTAAAATAATATAACATTGTGAGTATGTATGGACAAAAATTTACGGACAACCTTAACTTTTCATAAATCATATCCTATTAATTTGTTATTAAAAAAAAGGGAACTATAGAACCTAATCTATACCATTAAAGAGTTTTGTATAATTTTGAAAATGACATATTCAAGCCATTGAATTGCTACAATGAAAGGAAGTCTTAATAACATAATTAATATATAAGATATTTGCAGTTAAGAATCGTTGTATATTAATTTAGATTTTAGATACATATTTAATGTAGTATTTAAGTATTTTTTTTAGTTTATTAGCAATGCTTTCTAAAGAAACAAGAACATATGGCTTTTTCAGGACTAAGGCTTTGTTTATAAAGGCTTTTTTACTGCTTGTTAAAATAATTTTTTAGTACCAAAATTTGTACTAGAAATTTCATTTATGAAATAGTAAGAAAGGTGTCCCAAACGAAGTCTAAATGTTCAATTATATATTAGAAAAAATGTCTTAAAAAATTCATTTTAAATGAGACATTCATATTTTGTACTATGTTCTAGGATACTTTTAAATATTATTAATAAAATGTCTTAATATTTTTGAGAATTTAAAATAATTTTATAAATTATTAGAGAATGTAATGAGAGATTTATATTTATAAATAATGCTTAATTTTATCTTAACATATCAATCTAATGACAAAAATAAGTAATAAAATAAGTGATACATGTTAGGATGATGCATGCATACTAATAACTTAAATGGATGATTAATAAATGAGCACTTGAATGATGTGTTGTTAGTGGAATTTTTGAAACCATGTTTTAAAAAATATTAGTTTTCTTTGGGGAATTTAAAATTGCTGTTGAATTCTAATTCTAAAATTGGACGACCTATCAAAAAAGATATATCACATCAGGAGGTAAAAATAAACTATCAGAATAGGGTTCAGATTCAGAATTACAAATCCCTTCTTGAATATCATGACCAAATTTAAGAAAGAAATTTGCATGCCCCCGAAGGGCAAAAATGAGATTCAATTAAATATCAAGCTATGATAATCAAGAAGGATGATCGTTAAGCTCATATCCAAGGCTTCACCAACAAAGGATATATCTCCCCAAAGGGAAAAAAATATCATTTGCTGTTAGTTCTTCAAGTATGATGATAACGATTGTTAATATCTTAAGTTTTCCAAAGAAATTCAATTAAATTTTGAAAATTTATTTTTGAAAATCAGGTGTTTGTGGTTCTAAATCTCCTATGAGCACAAGCCCTCGTAGTTAATTACATCGTAAGAAATTGAGTTTCCCTATGAATACTTTTAATTAAAGTAATGACAAAATTTTATTTAAGACTATCTATGAGTGATATCAAAGTAACTGAAATTTGAAATTTCAAAAGGGAATGGATCAAGATTGAACACTTTTTAATGAATTTAAGGGAAGAAGATTAGGGGATACTTTGAGATTTCAAAACCATCTAGAAGTGTCCCCACCTAATCTGTGTTGGGCTTTACATTTTATATTGAAAGAAGATTTAGCTAAAGTTGAATATTTTATTAAAAATTTAAGATTATATTCCCGAAGGTTGGGGTCTTATGATCCAAGATTCACCCTGGATTTTAAATCTAGATTTGGACACTAGACCATAGTAGTTTAAACCTTACTATTGTAATGCAGAATTTGGACTTACCCTAGCCTAGATTGGGGATCCAGCTAGCCACCTAGTCGATTTTAAATACATGAATTCATTCATTTTTCTAAAAGAGTGTTAGGGATGTTTTTATTAAAGTTTTAGAGATCTGAGACCGACATCTAGAGATTGTCTTAAGTAGCCCCTTTAACTTATACTGGGTGAAAATGCTAAGGACAGACATAATTAAAATTTAAATTTCTTTAAATGTGTTTTAATGTAATGTATGCTTGTCGACATATCTAAATTATGTATGCTTAAAATTTTAAAAAAGTTTTTTAAGAAGACTAGGCTTCCCCAGGTTCCCTAAATTTATTATCTTTCTATGTTACTTAAATCCTAAAAATTTTAAACTTTTGATTATGAGTAGAAAAATTTTCATACCCTTATGAGCCTCACGTGTCAAGGCTAAAATAAAAAGCAGCACAAAAATGCCAAAAAACTATGAAAAGTAAGTAATCCTATACACAATCACATTAACATATCAGATATAATCAAATTAATTAATAAATATCAATGGGTAAACTACTTTGCTTATTACAACCTAGGGTTTGTATAAAGTAAAGTGGTCAGGCACCACTGATAATAACCTGGATTCTAGTCCTAATAAAGATGCAAGTGACTTTGAGTGTGATACTCTTTGTCTTCAATTCTTCAGTCTTCTTTCCTTTGGGCTCCTTAGATTCTTCGTAGCTAATTACCCAAATGAAAAAGAGAACTCTTTCCTCGAGAGGAAGGTCACCCTTTCTAATTTGGGTATGAAAAGGAGGTTCAAATTTGGGCTTCCAAATAAAAAAGGGCTATCACCCAAAGGAGCATCTTTTCCTCTTTGGAACCTAACCTTTGGACCTATGTATCCCAACTCAAAGTTCAGCTTTCATAACTCTTAACATCTCAAATGAATTACATGTATATAAAAAATAGAAAAATTCTAGACTCTCCTATAAGATTATCCTAAGCATTTAAATATTAAAAGACATTTCAAATCAGTTATATGTATGTACAGAAAAAGAAGTAAAGACACTTGACTACGCTCTTTTTATTTTGGGGTTAAGCGGCTGAAGCACATATAGCAAGCATATTTATTATTAATTTTTATTTAGCCCCTGTTTATTACCCTGCATGGGCATGACCACCCGCAAAAAACTTAGTGAGCATCTAGATCATTCCTATCCTAAGAGTAATATAATCGCTAAACATATCAATCTATAGAGTATAGTAAAAGTAAGTAGACACACCAAATAATTTCATTCATAACATGCAATAAAATCTTAAAAAATTTGGCACATAGTAAAAAAGTAAATACTGGCCTAGCCTAAATTTAGAGTCAGTTGTCTTGGCAAATCATCTAAAGTGTGTGTGTGAGATCATGTGGCTTGGGTAAATCCATATATTGGATAGTTAGTTGAAGTTGTATAAAATTTGAGTTTGTTGATAGTGAAGGGAGGTTTTATGTTAGAGTTCAAGTATTAATGTATTGAAGATTAATTTAGGTGTATTTTAAAGGTTAAATGATTAACATCTTTGTTTCACATCGATGTCGTGAAGTTTATTTCACTTTTCTTGGGGCTAAGCTAATATCATCGTAGGCTTGAGTTACCCAGTAGTAATTGGGGTTGATTAAGTTAACTTAAGTTGGTTAAAATATTTTTATTAGTCAAATTAAAGATTTCTAGAATTTTAATGAATTATTGGATTTTAAGAATTTGTTGAAATTATTTTAATACCTTAAGTAAGGGATTAAAAATTGACTTTTAAAATTAAAGTTAATTTTGAAAGTTTCTAATTTTTAATAAATATTAAGACTTATAATGAGTACTTAGAATATAAGCATGCTTAATTTGGAGTTTTCTACTAAAAGTTATGAATTTTTGAAGTTTAAACCTAGATTTTGACTTAGGTTTGACCAAACTATTGTCTTTGACTAATTTTTGAAGGTTTGATATTTTCGCAAAATATCAGATTTTATTTTGAGTTAAATGTCATTGAGTTTGATTGATTTATAATTTTTTAGAATTAGTTATTATTTTACAAAATTTGGGTATTTATTATATTTTTTTTAATTATTTTGATTAAGGGCCATTTTAATGATTTGAATCCAAATAAGCTCAAACTCTTTGAAATCACCTCCAAAGATTAGAAATGTTCTAAAGAGGGATCAACAAGTGTTTAAGAAAATTTTGAAAATTTAATTATTTCTAATTAATTAAATTGATTAATATTAATTTTCAATTAAAATGAAATTAAGGTTGAATTTGATGTCACATTAAAGTTGTTTTAATTTTCACTAATTAAGGATTAAATTATGGTTAGTTAGAGATATGATGTGTACTTTTTGAAGTTAATCTATATTTATTACAAATTTTAGAAGTTTAGGATGTTAATTAAAGTCTTAAACCTAAGAAAATTGATTAGGAGGGCTAATGACTTTTAAAATTAGCAGGATAGTTTCTATGAAAGGGTGATGCCACTATGTCTATTTCTTCAAAATCTTAAGTCAATGGAACATGCATCATATTATTATAATTTTTTAAGTTCTCTACATAAATCCTTAATTATTATCCTTAATGGTGTCACTAAGTTATATAGGATTAAATCAATGTTACAAACCCTTAGACATCACATACACAAATGCACAAACATAACCCAACAAAGTTCTAAAATCTAGGAGGACCTAAGCTAAGTGGTGTGTGCATCCTAAACATGCAAGTACTAAAAATAAAGTATATAATTAAAAACTAAATTAGTGAACAAGGTATAATTATTCACTAACCATCCCCCATTGGTTCTATCTAAGTGTCTCAATCTATGCTTAAAATTCTATAAGATTTCTCAACTTTAAAATTTAAATATATATAATTTTAAAATTGGTTTTAAAATATAAATATTTTTAAACCTATATATAAAGGTAGAAATTTTAAAATAAGATAATTAAAAAATATTATTAAGATAAAAATTTTAAACTTGTGAGATCCACTGGTTTTCAAAGTTATTAGAAAAAATAAATTTTTAATTTTCAAAATGTCCAATATAATATTTAATTAAACATTAATTAACTATTAAAATATTGACATAATTCAAATTGATATCAAATTTTGCTCAAATAGTCCTAAAAATTTCTCTGGAAGTTCAAAATAGATTAAAATATTTTTATTAGAGTTTTGAAAATATTTGGATTTATTTTAATTAAATAACAATTAAAATAATCTAATAGTTTATATTTTAAATTACTTAAAATATACAGAATATTTTAAAGCAATTTTATTTTTAAATTAAAGGC
>NW_021319678.1:0-3732 GCF_001605985.2 Dendrobium catenatum | reverse complement strand
TGGTTTTTTTTGCCACCCCGGCAAGGCAGAGAACCTTTAATTTCTCCTTTTGCTTCCTCCTGAAACTGGTAGAGAACCACAACCAAAAGCGAACTCCTTACCTCTATTGACCCTTCCACGGAAGAGAAACTCTAGACGAAGAAGAAGCAGAGCGATCCTTGAAGCAACCCTTGTGAATCCCCTCACAAGCTCCCCCTCACAAGATCCTCTCTCTCTCCCACTCTCTCTTTCTCTCCTCAAGGCCTTCTCAGGTCAAGGCAGCAGCCAAAGGTTCTTTAAAATGTTAAGCAAGAGCTCTTAAATAGAAGAGCTTCAAAGGAGATCATTAATTACAAGTTGCCGACTTTATCGTCCAGGCCGATATGGACATCGGCCTGGCCGATCAGTACAAATCTCAGAAGATCGGCCAGAGCATCGCCCTGGATGCACTCCTGGACAATTGAAAAATGGCTTGATCGTCCAGGGCGATGTTAATATCATCCTGGCCGATCAGTTTAAATCAGGGGAAAATCGTCCTGAGCATCGCCCTGTTTTTGAGCTAGCTGATATTTATCATCCTAAAGTAACTTAAGGTTTTTTAATGGATCATCCTAGCTGATCCTGCGATCGTCTAGGACGATATGATCGTATCAATCATCTTTAATTATTCCCTTGATTTCCTGATCAGTTAAGGCATAATTTGAGAATTTCGTCCAGGCCGATCAATGATCGTCCCGGCCAATAATTTAAAAATACAGTATACCTTAATTGTCTATGGTGGCAATTTGTTTCTGTTTTGAGCTTATCGTCCAGGCTGATACACGTATCGTCCAGGACGATTTGTTAATGACGGCTGCCTTAATTAAGAATCCTTATTTAGACTTTCTGTTTTAAACCTGATCGTCCAGGACGATGTAAATATCGTCCTGGCTGATATGAGTAAAAATAGAAATTCTAAGTCTCTCAAGTGTGAGTGTAGGGTTACTTAGCATCAGTCTCTTTGACCATTACAAGTAGACTCAAGAGGTGAAAAACAAAAGTACAGACCGACTCAACCCTAAACCTACGCAATCCTGAACTAGCTTCGTCTGTTCGTCCGATCTTCAATTCCTGAAAAATTAGAAGAAATAAGTAGTCCAAGAGAATCAATAGTGTTTGTCAATCATCAAAACACAGGTCATGAAAATAGGTTTGCAACAGAGATTGGACGGTCCTAATACATTAGGGAGCTTGCTCTGATGAAGGATAAGTGTCCCAAATCATTGGAAGGCAGCCCCGAAGGTTGGAATGGCCTTGCTCCCATTGAATGTCTTTTGGAGATGGGGGGACCACTATTTCCCAAATTGATTAAACCAATTACTAGGGATAGCTTAAGTAGTTTCTAAGTAGGGTAATAAAGCTAATAGAGTTAGCTTAGGTCATGTGATCTATGGGGAAATGGAGCTTTATAGGGGTTTTGCCATAAAAAGGGTTTTAAGCATGGATTGACTCCCTTATCTAGTGAACTAGTCAATGGATGTTGAGGTGGCAGGGAAAGAATATAGGGAGTTAGTTGGGTGAAGTCCAAGTCTAAAGCCATTGATTTTGGGGTCAAAGGAAAGTTTTGACCACTTCAAAGAGAGGTTTAAGTACCTTGTTGACTTAGTTTGACCAATAATCAACAAGGTCAAAGATGATGATGTGGCATTTGGGGGTGTAAGGACCTATTTGGGATAGCTTATGCAAGGGTCAAGGTCAAGGCTATGGTGAGTGGGAACACATGCCATATAAGTTTGACCAAGGATTGAGAGTTGACTTGGTCAACTCAACTTGGGTTTGATTGACCTAATGCTAATTCATGCTTAGGTTATGGTTAGGAGTTGATTTGAAGGAGTGATAAGGGTTGGAGAGCTCAAATAGGTTAAGTTAACCTATTTAAACCTCGTAAGAGTTAATGGGTCAACCTAAGTTGAATTGGTCAGCCAGTTTAACCCAAGACCTGATTTTGGGTATGATGGGTTTGTTTGGATATTTGGATTCCAATGGGTATGGTCTTAAGGTCTAGAGAGGTCACCTGGGTCAAATGACCTATTTGAGCCCTTAATAAGTCACTAGGTCAACCTAGGTTGACTTGGTCAACCAGGTTGACCCTGGGGCTATATTTGGGATTGATAGATTTGAAATGAGATTTTGAATGTGTTAGGATTGGTCCTAGTGTATGGGGAGGTCATTTCAATCAAAATGGCTCTTTTGATCCTTTAAGGCTTTGAGTCAACTTAGGTTTACCTGGTTAACCATGTTAACCCAGGGTCTGGGATTGGGTCAAATAAATTCTAATTGATATTTAAAATTGATTGTTATAGATTTCAAAGGTTGATGAGGTGGAACCATGTTGAATTTTGGTTAAAAGTCCAAAAATCCCATTAAAGGGTGTTCTGGTCATTTTAACCTCTGGTCAATAATGGGTCCAAAAAAATGTAGAGTAATGCTGAACATATTAATATCAATGGTTTGGATGTGATCAAATGATTTGGAGGGGGCTCCAAGGTCAAATTTCATTAGATGATAGGTCTAGTGGTATAGGTCGTAAATTTTTAAAGGTTTTATAGCCTTTAGAATTAGATTTAGTTTCTAGGATTAGAAGGGTTAGATTTAGCTCAAACTTGGAGGACTAACCTCAGAGACATGTCTTATTAATATAAAATTTATAGACTCGGAATCAGGGGTCAGTTGGCTGGGGTTTGAAGTGTTTAAAAAAATACTGGGAAAGGCTTTCAGGACCTAAACCCTTAGCCTTATATTTTGGACTAGATTGATGTAAAATCTAAATTGATCACAGGGTTTGGAGACTAGAAGGATCCTAAGATCTAGAGTCTAGAAGGAATCTAGGGTCTAAGGGGTTCTGGTCTATAGTCAAGGAAAAGGTCACAATGACCTCATACAAAAGTGAGGTCAACATGTGTCCTCTTGTTTATAAGTGTCATTATATTACATCTTTTAGGACACTTTCATGCATCCTTAAATAGCTATTTTACTGCAATGGTTAGAATAACTTTAGTATAAGAGGTCGCTAGTTTAGGCAATTATAAATAGTTATGTGAGAAATTAATTATTTTATTTAGTCATCCATTCTTTTTAATTGACAACATTTACAAGGGTGAAACATTTATGATCCCCCTCTTTGATCATTCCTTCATCTTTCTTGAGCCTCAGGCTAGCACCTTTTGACACATCTTACATATAAAGATCTACTTACACCCTAATTCTTCTATTCTCATCTATTTCTCTATTGATATTTAAATGATTCACCTTACAATATAGCTAACACAAACATATATCATTAATTCAAGCTTATTTTACTTTGCTAGTTGAATTAATTTTTTAGAAATTCGCCTGCAACTATAACTTGTTTATTGAAAATATGAAGAAATTAAAGGGTTTCCCTCTAATTTTGTCAATCTCCATAATTATATGGAATGAATGAAAAATAATTATTTATAAAATTTTGTGCTCATAACACTCAAATATAATGAATGAAAAGAAAGAAGAATCTCAAGTTATTGAATATTAAATAGAGGAGTTGAAAATTAAAAGGCCTGATAAATGCAAAGCGAAGAATATGAGTAATGAGGTTGAGGGTCTCATAGTGAGTACTTAATTTTTACAAATAATGTTATTGAAAAATATATGTTTTGTTTATTAAACAAAAATTACTTGAAGTATTTGGTTATGTACATTTTCTAGAAATACATTTTTCTTTGGCATTTTTTGAAA
>NW_021319677.1:25920-29843 GCF_001605985.2 Dendrobium catenatum | reverse complement strand
AATCTTGAAGGAAGTTTCTAGGACAAGAAGAATTCTCCTTTTAGCTTGGTCAAAAGGAATACCTGCCTAACCGTCTGCCCCGCCATCCTGGAAAAAACGAAGTATTCTGAGGGCTTCTTCTGTCAGCGGCGTCTAGGAGGGTAACACTGAGATTCTAGTGCAAATAATTTGGGAGACTCGAAGGAAATATCGTGGAAACGAGTCAGATCAAAGGTTTACAACTATAACCTCAACCTCAGTGCACAGACAAAATCTTAAGAGTGTTTCCTTAACCCAATTTCTTATCCTCATCATAAATAATTCCACTTTACTATGTAATTTTAATATGCCACTGATTTTAATGCTGCTGGTCGAATCCATGATTTGTGTTCATTTATTGCTAAACTATTCTTTAATCAACTTCCCTCCTCATCCTCTCATAAGCCTTGAATTCGATGGTACTAAGGTGCAAGCTCACTGGAGCAACCGTGTGGAATCCTCCTCTACACTCCCTTGAAACCCCCTCCAAGGATCTTCTCCCTCTCTCAAACTCCACCCTTTCCTATCTCCCTTTCAAGCTCTCTCTTCAAGTTCCCTACAAAAGAACGAAGCTACAATGGCTGCCAAAGACCCTTACTAAATGCCTTGTCAAAACTTATATAAACGAGCTCATTAATTAATTGCAACTTGCCGACTTTATCGTCCAGGCCGATTAGTCTAAATTAAGCCCAATCAGCCAGGATGATTTAGGAATATCAAAAGAAATTTGTTCATATCATCTAGGACGATAATATATCATCCTGGATGATCAGTAAAAATCGTGTAATAATGTCCTAAACATCACACTAAGTAAGAGCTATCTGATGTCCAATCGTCTAGTGGATCGTCCCAGCCGATCCTGCAATCATCCAGGATGATGTGATCATATAATTGAATCTTAATTGCTTTTCTTAAATACCATATTAATTTAGGAAAAATTATGCTGGATCAGCCAGGTTGATGCTCGGGATGATGTCTGGGACGATGCCCGGGATGATGTCCAAAAATAAGTAATACCTAAATAGATATGGCGGCTGATTCTTTCTGATTTGAGCCTATGATCCTGGCCGATATAAAATTGTTCAGGAGGATGTGCTTAATGTCGGCCACCTTAACAAGAATGCCCTAATTAGGGTTTTTATTTTTGAACTGATCATCCAGGCCGATATAAAAATCGTCACGGATGATGTTACCAAAAATAATAAACTCTAGAAAACAGGCAGAAATTCTCTCAAGGTGTGTTTATGCAAGGTTACTTAGCATCGAAAACTACATTATTTTCAATAGACTCAAAAAGGGAAAAAAATACAAACTGTCTCAGACTTAATCTACCCAATCTTGAGCTGACTTGAGTTGCACTCGATCTTGTGAACCTAAAAAGTTAGTAGGCAAGGCAGTCGTAGAAAATCATAAATGTTTGCTATCATCAAAATTCTATTCCAAGAAAACAGATCCGCAATAATCTCCCCCTTTTTGATGATGGCAAACATTATTGATTGAATTTGCAAAAATGAAAAGATTTTCTCCTAATCTCCCCATTACTAAAATAAAACTTTTAAAAATAAGAGAAATCAAAATTTTTTGTTGTTTTCTAATTTTTGTAAAAAAAGATTCAAATACAACAGTATGTTCTCCCCCTTTGACATTATCAAAAAGAGAAGAGGCATAAAAAAGTCTTAAAAAAAGTTTCATCGTGTTTTATTCAAAAACTTAATAAGGAATGGATTGACACCGCATAGTCCAGTAAAGGTAAGAAATTTAAAAATTGTTAATCCAAGCTCAAGTTCTTTTAAAGGCTCAAAAACTTTTTAATCAAATATCTAAATCAAGGAATAAATTAGAAAAAAATACTAATTTTTTAAAACTCATTTCATAAAATATATCTAATAGAAGATTAATACAAAAATTGGTGAATCAAGAATCATAATTTTCAAAATCAAGTATTGAAAATATCAATGGTTTTCTTAAGCTTCAAGTAATATAGAATAAGTAAGCATACTCGTTGTGGGCTTATTTTATGCCTCTTATCAGTTTTTGGCGCACTTTGCACATTTTTTACTTTTTGATACACTTTGTATATCTTTCTCAATTTGATGTCATTGCGCATCTTTTGATTTGGCGTCATCGGCCACTTTTTTTGATTTGACATCATTGGCCATTTTTTTTGAATATGTTACTTTTCTGAAATTTTAAAAACAAAGGTAAACCCATTCTATTGACATAATGAACTACTTAATTAAGAATGTTATGAGGTAGATTCAACAACTTGCAAAAGATTCCTATGCGATAGATAAAATATATGGAGATGAAAAGGTTCAGTTTTTAAAATCTAATTTAAAATATGATGAAGATTTTAAATCAAAAATAGAATAACCTCTTTTAGAAAACAGAGATTGAGAGTCAAAATCATGAGTTTCCTTCCTTTCACTATTTTTAGAGAAGTTAACTACAACTTACATAAGAATTTAAGAAAAATAAGAGGTAGATTTTTCATTTTTATTTTTTTTTTATTTTTTTATTTTTTAAAAAGATAATGATGTGTGTTTTGATCAGAAAAAACACTACATAAAAAGAAAAAATAAAAAAAAAAAATTTAACGAAAAAGAAAACAAAGAAAAAAGAATGAAAAAGAATAAATAAAAAAAATAAAAAATACACAAAAATGAACAAAAAAAAAAGCACACGAATAATGGTTTACACATTATCTTGCTCCTGGTCTGCCTAAGAGATTTTTTATTTTTCATTATTTGTCATTTTTATGCTTAGCTTTACTCATTTCTTTTGTAGGAAGAGTTCTCAAATTAGGGCACTGATTTTTTCATATGTTTAGGCTTCCTACATCCAAAGAAAAAAACTTCAGAAGAAATCTTAACATTCTTAACATTTTTACCTTTATTCAACTTTTGTTAATGCTTATGCTTTGGTGAGCTTTTTAATTTGCTTGACAAGTTATCGCTTTCGTCACCAATTAAGCCACTTTTCTCCATATTTTCAGCGTTTAGCACTATCATCTCTCCTACATCCAAAAGTTTTTAACCCAAACTTTGCTCGTAGGCAATGAGTGAGCTAATCAAATTATCTATATAGTATTCATTCAAAATTTTTATTCACAAATAGCAATAATTTTAGCATCAAACTTATCAAGTATATAACATATAATTTTATTAACTTTTTCAAAATTTGAAAATTCTTTACCTAAGGCATGCAATGATGTCATAATTTGAATAAACCTAGTATATATGTCTAAGATCATCTCATAAGATTTCATGCAAAAGAATTCATAATCATTCATTAAAATATTTAATATGGATTGCTTTATTTTACTAGTGCCTTTGTATAAAGTGTGTAATTTATCCCAAATTTCCTTACCAGTAGTGCACGTGGAAGCAAATATAAAGTCTTCAAAATTTAAAGCACAAAATAAATAGTTTAATGATTTTGTATTCAATTGAGCATTGATTTGTTCTTCCTTACTCCATTGATTAAAAGAAATCTCAGTTTTAATTCCATCTATAGTACACGACGGTATAAAATAACCAGTTAAAATCATTTGCCATATTCGAAAATTAATTGATTGCAAGAAAGTAGACATGCGAATTTTCTAAAAATAAAAAGTAATATTTTCAAACAAAGGTGGTCTGGTGATTGAAAAATCTTCCGTAATATTATGATTATAAAAATTAGCCATTGATCAAAATTCAAAAGTTTTTAAAAACTTATTTTTATGAATCCTACTTTAATACCACTTGAAAGTTCGTTAGGGATGTTAGGCCCTTATGACTTAGTCCCAATGCTAACTAAAAGGGGTGAATTTGTATTTTAAATAAAATATTTTAGCAATCAAAACACAAACCAAGATTCATCACAGAAATCAAAGTGCGAAAATTAAATGCGAAAATAATAAA
>NW_021319677.1:10594-22863 GCF_001605985.2 Dendrobium catenatum | reverse complement strand
GTATGTCACATGCCGACAAGCTTCTGCTTGGTTCTCCTCTAAACCAAAAACTAAGATACCAAACTGAAACACCCTAGGCCATGCTATGCAAGATATTGTCGACTTTGTCTAACCCATTTCATAGTAAATTACATCTCATGGTTTTTTTCCTTTATTTGCGTAAAACTTCTTCAAGAGATCACCCATCCCAAAAATACTCTACTAAAACACACTTAATTGTGAAGTTCTTATGAAAAATCCACCCATTACACCAAAAGGCCCTTTGCATATTGGAACTAACTCTTTAGTTATACAGCTAATATCATTTCCTCCTATTCCAATGCGGGGGGATTTGGTTTATTCCTGCACCCCTTTCTCCTAGAAACCTAACATTCTAAAAGATTGCTAAGACTCGCTTCTTATATGGGTTTCTGCCACAACGATTACTCTTCCTATCCTCTTCGGATTTTAGATTTCACAGATGTACCGATGCTCAAATTATTTTAACTTCAAAAACATGTCGGATATCATCATAAGGATGGGTGCAGTCATAAGATGGATTGGTGGAGTGTATGACTCATTTTCATTCAAAGCACAAAAAAAAGTGAATTGATTGGTTCGATGATTACAGAGTTGTGGCATACTATCAAGTTTACGAATGTGATGGTATGCGACGATGATTACTCGCTTTAAATCAGTTAGCAGACATGATCTTTTCAATCAGTAAAAATACCATCTATAAGATCATAGATTTGAATTTTTCCAGGAAGAATTTTGATAGCAAATCAAATGTTACTCTGCTTTACACATCCTCGAATTAAGGGGAATCAGCCGGCCACTCAGTTAAGCCAACTTAATAAGCATGGAAAGTATTCTGAATGCAAGAATACGTTTTAGATCTTAGATGTTTGCTGCCCCTGCTTGTTTCTTCATCCAGAAATCGGGCATGAGGAGTCGTACTTGGAAGCAAATTTATGGTAATTTCTGAATGACTGAACTGAAGCGCAGAAAAAAAAGGGCCAAAAAAAAGAAAAAGAAAATTCAACCAATAAATTCAATAAAATAATCAACATATTAAAGAACCTAGAAGGGCTTAGAGAATGATAAAGATCCATAGTTGAAAGCAGCTTCACATTAAAAATAATTACTATAACAAATACCTTTATGAGACCAGTTTGAGTAAGGCCAGCTTCAGTTATGATAACGAGGAATTTAATATCATGCTCTGCTGCATATTCATACTGCTCAGTGAGACTTGGGTCCTCTAGTAGGACAAACTCAGCCTGTTAAACAATAAAAATTAATGAATTATTCATACTACATATTCATAATGTGCGATATATTTTAAAATTATGAGAGAGACCTTCATGCTTGCTTGCCACAGTTCAGCAACCAATTCCATACGTTCAAGCAGTAGACCTCCCCCACCTTTGGAGCAGACAAGCACATTGATGTTGAGCTCAATTCTGCCCAACACAACAGTGAGTCGATGTACTTAGCAAGTAAAATACGTTTATAAGTTATATATATAAAAGATATTCGACCTGGAGGGCTTGATATCTACCGAACAATGATGAAACACCTTCTCCATTGCAAGGCTGGTTCCAACTGCACCAGGAGGATTGGACCTCTAGAAGGTAAACAAAATACGAAGTACCTTAAAATAAATTCTTCTTGAAAAAAAAAAGCATTACGGTTTATACATAAATGTCTAAAAATACAATGTTTAGAATATACCAAATTTAAGCATTTTTCAGTGCTCAGACAAAAAGGTCAAATGAGAATTTAAGCATTTTTATTAGATTTAAATGAGAATTTAACTCTTAATAGAATAATGGAGAAAAATGATTCATCTAGCCGACCCCACATAGTGGGATAAAGGCATGATGTTGTTGTTGTAGAAGACAAAAAGGTCAAATGCCTAAATTAATTTAAAATATGTTGCTACAAATTAATTCCATCTTTCGAATAGATGAGCTGCTAGCTTCCTTTTTTTATTCAAATGTTAGACAAATTATAAAGGAAAATCAGACCACTAATCAAGAGGGAATATAAAACTTAACTATAGAGAATATACATAATACAAGGTTATATTTGAAACCTAATGAATGGAGCCTCCAAACTTTCATTTAGTAGAATTAGTACGGACAATTAATTACGCCCTGTCCAAAAGGACATAATGGAGTCTCAGTACTTTCACTTAACATAAACAGTTAATCATGCCCTGTCCTAGAGGATGCGTTATTCTTAAATAATAAAGTATATCAGTACAACATACATTTTCATAATTCCACTTCTGATGAACCAAATAGTCGTAGCGGCCACCAACAGCCATTAAGGTAGCTTCAGATACTGGAACTTGCATGTGCTCTTTTAAGAATATCTGCATTTACATCAATAATATAACGTAATGAATACTGCTATCATTTACAATTCAAGTTTTTTAACATTTTCAAAACCAGAAATCTCTCTACTAATCTGAAACAGGGTTGAGACTGAAAAAAATAAAAAAATAAAAATAAAAATAAAAAACGTTTTGAGTGGAAAACTAAGAACACATACTTCAAAAACATCATAAAACCAAAAGATTAATGACCCAAATGCTTAACTTAGAGAAAACAGATCACATTATCGCTTCCAGTAAACAATTATTATAGATAATGGCTTGGCATATTTATACTTAATAATTGCATTTAACAGTAAAGCTTCGATAAAATCACTTTCTATATCACCATTGTTATCATCAGTAGGTTTCATACAACAAAGGGTTAATTAATCGTCCTCCATCAGTAACTGTAATTTTATCTGGCGCCAATGAAAAAAGTAGTACAAAGTTTTTTTTTTTTTTTTGTGTTCTTGATGACAAAACCGACTTTGAATCTTGGCCAGATTGGTGACCTGCTCCAACAATTTGATATTACATATGCTCCCTAAAAGTTGAAAAAAGGATATTCTTGCAGTTTTTCTCATTGCACATCTTACACTACAGATTTAGCTCTCAATGATAATATACCTAATGAACAAATCCTGCCCAGATAAGAAAATAAAAACTATAAATATTGGAGCTATATTTTGACAAAGCATTATTGATGCATGTATATTTTAGTTTATTTTTGTTTTATTATAATTTGAATATTATAGTTGTTTTTATGTTTTTTTTATGCTATCCAATGATGGAGAACATCCAATGATTATGAGTAGATAGTGCTTGGGCAAGGCAAGCCTTGGGTGTGCTAGCTTCTTGGGTTCTTTTGGTCTTTGGGCTGCTTGTTGCCTCTCGGGTTGGGCCTTGGCTGCTCTCGGGTGGGCCTTAGCTGCTTTGGTTTTGAGTTGAAAATTTGGGAGCTACATAGTTCTAGCTCATTATTGCTTGAGCTGATGTTTAGCTCATTATTTAGAGTAATTGCACTATTTAGCTCATTAATTTGAAAAGGTTCTCTTCCTTTTAGCTCATTATGTAGAGTTTGAACAAGCCTCTTCCCCTTCTTTGTGCCCCCTCGATTTCTTCCTGGTGCTGATTCCCATGGCTGGTTCTCCTCCCTTCATTGGGTGTTGGTTCCGATCCCCTATACAGCCTTTTTCGGTTTCTTCCCTGATTGCTTTTCTGTGGCTGCTTTACCTAGTTCCTATGCTGCCTTTTTCGGGTGCTGTTCTATTTTTCCTGCTGGCCTTCCTATTCCCCTGCTTGATTGATTCGGTAGGTGGAAATTGGCCGTTTGGCTCCCCCTTTTCTCTTATAAATTAGTGATGGATTTGTCATGAGGAGGTTGATGATTAACTTGAGAAAAGTTGTTCAAAACCTGAGGGTTTCTTCTTCTTCCTTGAAAAAGCTTGAGAGCTTGTTCCAATTCTCCCTTATTCCTCTCTATTTCGTCTTGGCTTCTAATCTCTTCTTCTCTACACAAGTTCCACTCCACTTGTATCCTTCTTCTTGAGCATTTGGAGGTTTTTGTTGGCAGAATTTGGAGACATTTGTTAGAAGAGTTTGGCTGGACGTTGGACCTTGTTGCTTGTAAAAACCCGAAAATGTTGTTTTAGACCTCGCACGCTTTTCAAAGCCCCGCGGATGAGTTTTAATTGAAAATTTTGAAGTTGTCGGATTTTGACGGGAATAATTTTATAAAATAGAGCGTAAAATTCTGATCGTTTTGATGTATAGAACCAATATCGGATTTTGAGTATTTTGAGAGTTAAAATTTCCGGAAAGTTCTAAATGACAATTTTGCCCTTAATGCTTTTTGATTAGAAGAGAGTTTAAGTGAGGGTAAAATAGACTTTTGGCAATCCTCATTTCTCCCTTAATAGGCAAACCGAGCCCTCCTTCTCCCCCATTCGCACGAACCGAGCGGAACTCCTAGGGGCGGATGGCTCGGGCTCTTCGGGCGGCGGCTCCGGCGACCTTTTCCGGCGAGGAATTTTGGGGAAATTGAAGAGGAAGTCAAGGGAAGGAAAATGTATGTATTATAACTATGATTTTCCCTCTCTTTCTCAAGATTTTTGGATGAGAAGATTTCTAGGGTTTTAGGAAAACTTGAGTTTTCTTTAAGGTTCCTTTGAGAAAAGTTTAGGGAAGGGTTAGGGGAAGTTTTTAAACTCTAATGTGAAGTATTTTCTTGAAAAATATGAAATTTTGGAAACTAGGGTTTTGCTCAAAAATTGTTTCTTTGAAAATGTCTTCACAAATGAGGTTTCTATTAACCTAAGAAAACTTCTAATTGAAAAATATTGAATGAATGACGAAAATTTTGAGTTTAGGAATTTAGGATTTTCCCTAATTAAGGAATTTTTGATCTCTATGGTTTTCATTGATTGTTGGGAGGATTTTAGAGGCAAATACATGGGTTTTGCTTGAAAAACTATATTTTCTAATTTTTGATTTCATTAATTCCGAAAATTGATTTTATTTTAATTATGTTTTGAGGGTAGGGAAAGGTGTTGCATGCTTAAAACCTAAGGAATTAGACTAAACCATAATTGAAAGAGAATGTGTTTGAGAGATTATGATTTGGTGTGGAGGGCTTGAATTGGAACATAAACAAGACATTAGAAAGAACCCTTTTATTACTTTAGGATTAGGGTTTAGGATATTGTATAGGGATTGGTCGCTTATGCTTTTCTTTGTATGTCTCTTTTAGATATAAATCGTGTGGAGGGAAAGAGTTTGATCGGACAAAGAAAGAGGTGCACGGATTGAGGTAGGTGGAATGGATGTTCTTATAAATTTTAGACAAATTTTCTTTCATTCCAAATTACATGAAATGACAAATTCCTTTATGCTTATTATGAAACTCTTATGGCTCATGTTCCCTTGTAAGTTTATGGACACTTGAAGCAAATGCAAAGGTTCTCTTTATGCAAATGTACAATTCATGAATGGATCCCATGCTCATTTCTCTACTCTTACTATACACGACTTTTTTCTTTACATGCAAAAGTGCACATAAACATAGCAAGCATGCATATCTCTAAGGAAACATACACTTGGTTAGTTTATGAATGATTTACATAAAACATCTTTTATGGTTATATAAGTAATAAGTGTATGTACATGTTGACGCGGGAGTATCACATGGTAAAGGAGGCTCTTATGAGCCATGGTAAAGGAGGATCTTATGAGCCATGGTAAAGGATGGTTCTTATGAAACAATGGTAAAGGAAATGACCAAATTTTATGTACCTGATCAGTACAAGTGATACTCTTGAGACGGGTGTTATATTTACATATTAAACTATTATGAACATTTCATATTCATGTTATGCATTTGAGACTATCATGTGAGGCAAAATGTTAAAGGAAAAATGGTAATGTTATGAATGAAAAAACACTTGAAAGTTGAGGTAAAGGTATGCATTTCCTCAAAGCAATATTTCTTTATGTTGATGTTTCTTTTATTATAACATTCAATCATGATTTAGTTTTCTTTTATTGGCTCTAAAATCATTTGAATTCCATTCGCACCTATTGAGTTTATGACTCACCCTCATTGTGGGAACACTTTTCAGGAGGACCTAGGAAAGGATATATGGCAGACTAACCACTGCGCACTTACCATCGTAGGGAGACGACGGACGGCAGGTTCTTTTGAGTTTTGATATTTTGTATAGAAGGTTTAGAAATGATAAGTAAGAAAAATGATTTTTGGATCCCCTTTTGTATTTTGTAAACTCAATGTGGAATCCTTATGTTGGTGCTTTGAAATGAAGAAATGAAAAGATTTTATTTGAAGATTCTTTAGTGGCTCTTTCTTTATATTTGGTACTTATTTGAAGATATGCTAATTGTTTATTGTGAAGTTTCTTTTATTTTCATCCTGTCCGACCTCTGTTTCCGCCTCGCACTTGCGAGCTAACCGGTTCGGGTCGTGACATTGCTGTGGTGGACCCTTGGTTTGCAAACCCTAAGCACTTATCATATTTTACCAATTTTTCGTTGCATGTGAGAAAACCGCTTATCAGTTGTTCTGAGGATACAGTTTTTATTTTATAATTTTGTTTCGTTTGTTCGATTTTTTGTTTGTTTTGGTGCTGTTTGAATATCTGCATTCTAGATTGAATTGAGTTTGGTTTCAATTGTCCCAGTGTTCTCCTATCTTGACTTTTCTTTCTAGTTTGCCTGCATCAAGCTTGGTATCAGAGTCAGGTTAGCAAATCCTTGGTAGGTGTTAGTCTCTTTTTAAGAAATCTAAAATGGCTAATAATCAAGGGATTGACAACAAATGATGCAACAGTTAGCGGATTTGCAAAATCAAATGAACGACATAGCTAACACTCTTGCTAACTTAAATGTCAACCATCCTAATGTTCAAACTTCTGAAAGTGAAGAAATTCCTAGAAACCAAAATAGACAACAAAGAAATTGGGATTATGGAATTAAAATTGTTGTTCATAACTTCGAAGGTAAACTTCAAGCTGACCAATTCATCGAATGGGTAGAAAAAATGGATGAATTTTTTGAATAGAACGAAATACCGGATAACAAAAAAGTCAAATTTGCATGCTTAAAACTCACTGGGCATGCACTCACATGATGGAAGAATTTACAAAATAATAAACCAAGGCGAGGGAAAGAAAAAATTCAAAACTGGGAAAGAATGACAGAGAAAATGAGAGAAATTCTTGCCATTAGATCATGCACGAATAATCTTTCATAAATTTAATAACTTGCGTCAAGGTAATCAATATGTTGAAGAATACACTGAAATGTTTTACAAACTCCAATCGATAAATGACTTAGATGAATCCGAAGAAAGAACTGTCTCAAGGTATATCAACAGCCTAAAATGGACAATCCAAGATCAACTAAAATTGCACCACGTAATTAAAATTGACGAGGCTTATCGTATGACATTGAAAATTAAAAAGCAACATCAAAGGGGTCACAACAAAATAACTGAAACATATAAGCGAAATAAAAGAAGAGGAAGAAAACAAATCTGAACCTGAAAACGAAATTGAATTGGAAAAAGTTGATGTGGAGGGCGATGAAGGTGAACAACTGTTAGTAATCCGACAAGTTTTAACAACAAAAATTGAAAATGGAGATAGGTGGTTTAGGAGAAATATTTTCAAAACTACTTGCACAGTTGAGGGAAAAATTTGTTCGCTAATGATTGATAGTGGGAGTTCGAGCAATTTTGTTTCAAAGCTAATGGTTGATAAGCTTAAAATGAAATCCAAACCACTTGCCAAACCTTATAAAATCTCTTAGTTCAAGGAAGGTGGTGAGGTTCCTATAACAAAATAATGCACTGTTAACTTAACAATTTGAAATTCTTTCAAAGATTAAGTTGTTTGTGATGTCGTACCTCTTGAAGTCTGTCATATTTTATTGGGTCGACCTTGACAATTTGATCACAAAACCATTCACAACGGGGAAAAGAACATCTATACTTTGATTCAAAATAATAAAGAATTTACACTTTATCCTCAAAAACATGTTGATCCGCCTGCTAAAAAAATCGAAGTTGCCAAAATAAACACTCATGAACTGCTTCTGAACACAAATGACTTGAAACAATCTGAGGTAGCTTACTTAGTATTAGGGAAAGAAGTTGATTCAACTCCTCAAATTCCTAAAGAAATTCAACCTTTAATTAATGAGTTTGCTGATATAACACCTGAAGAGTTGCTATTAGGTTTGCCATCGATGAGAGACATTCAGCATCACATTGATTTAATATATGGAGCCACTTTGCCTAATCTTCCCCATTACAGAATGAGTCCAACTGAACATGATGAACTTTTTAAGCAAGTGACTAAACTGTTAGAGAAATGTTTGATTAAGGAAAGCTTAAGTCCCTGTGCTGTGCCTGCTTCTCCTAAAAATGATGGAACATTAAGGATGTGTGTGGATATTTGGGCTAAAAATAAAATCACCATCAAGTATAGATTTCTAATTCCTAGGTTGGATGACATGTTGAACATCTTAAACGGTGCTAAAATCTTTTCCAAAATTGATTTGAGAAGTGGGTATCACCAAACTAGAATAAGACCTGAAGATGAATGGAAAACTGTTTTTAAAACTAAGGAAGGATTGTACGAATGACTAGTTATGCCTTTTGCGCTTTCTAATGCTCCGAGCACTTTTATGAGAACAATGAATCATGTTTTAAGACCTTTTATTGGAAAAAATTTTGTGGTGTATTTCGATGATATTCTGATTTATAACATTCACCCTTCTGAGAATTTTAATCAAATGAGGCAAATTTTGCAAATGCTAAGAGAGCAAAAATTGTACATCAATCTTAAAAAAATATTCTTTCATGACTTCAAGTTTAACATTTTTGGGATACATTGTGTCTGCTAAGGGAATTAAGGTTGATCTTGTGAAAATTGAGGCAATTCAAAATTGGCCAACTTCTAAAAACATAAGCGAGGTGGAGGGTTTCATGGCTTAGCTTCTTTCTATCAAAGGTTTATTAAAAACTTCTGTCCACTGATTGCTCCTATCACTGATTGTTTGAAAAAAGGGTTATTTAGGTGGACACCTCAAGCTGAACAAACATTTGAAATCATTAAGGCAAAAATGAGTCAAGCTCCCATCCTTAGCCTACCAAATTTTAAAAAGTTTTTGAAGTTGATTATGATGCTTCACATGTTGGTATTGGTGCTGTACTTAGTCAGGAAGGAAAGCATATTGCTTACTTTAGTGAAAAGTTGAATAATGCTCGATCCAAATATTCTACTTATGACTTAAAATTTTATGCTATTGTTTAAGCTTAGAAATTCTGGAGATGTTAATTCAAAGGTAATTAATTTTAAACACTGACCACGAAGCTTTACGATTTTTGGTCTCTCAAAAAATCTAAACAAAAGAAATGCCAAATGGGTCTCTTTTTTGCAAGAATACTCTTTTCACATTAAACATAAAACTGGTGTTCTAAATAAAGTAGCTGATGCTTTAAGCAGGAGGCTCGTTTATTGATAACTCTTTTACCAAATCATAACTTCTTTCGATTTTTTAAAAGACACTTATGCAAATGATCCTGATTTTAAGACTATTTGGGAATCTTGTCTTACTTCTGGAACTGATCCTTCTGCTCAATTTGTTATTCAACAAGGGGTTTTTGTTTAAGGATTCTAGACTTTGCCTTACAAAAAATTCTTTAAGAGAAAAGCTTGTGCAAGAACTTCATAGTAGGGGTTTGAGTGGACATTTCAGTCAGGGAAAAATTGTTGGAAGAAAAATATTTCTGACCTCCTATGAGAAAACAAATTGCTAAGCTGGTAAAACAATGTAAAATTTATCAAGATTTAAGAGAACTTCTCAAAACATTGGTTTGTATACTCCTCTTCCTATTCCAAATAAACCTTGAGAGGATATTTCTATGAATTTTATTTTGGGATTGCCTGTTACTGTAAGAAAATATGATTCTATTTTTGTTGTTGTTGACCGATTTAGCAAAATGACACACTTTATTCCATGCAAGAAAACTTCTGGTGCTTTATATATTGCTGATTTATTTTTTTAAGAAATTGTTCATCTCCATGGCATTCCTCGAACATTCACTTATGATAGAGATACTAGATTTTTGAGTCACTTTTGGAGAACACTCTGGGCAAAATTAGGAACTACTCTTCAGTTTAATAGTGCATATCATCCACAAACCGATGAGCAAACTGAAGTTGTCAATCGAAGCTTAGGAAATTTACTGAGATGTCTTGCTGGAGAGAAACCATCTCAACGAGATTTAATATTGCCCCAAGCTGAGTTGCATACAATAATTATATTAATTGCTCCACTGATAAAACTCAATTTGAGATTATTTATGGTCAGCCTATACCTCACATTTTAGATAGAAATTGTTTACCATTGCCTAATAAAATTAGTGCTGAAGCTTCTGAAACTTTTGACTATATCAGAACTGTCCAACAGCATGTCCTTGAAAAACTCCGAATGGCTAATGTTAAATATAAATCTGCTGCTAACAAACATCAGAGGGAAGTTTATTTTAAGGAGGGTGATTTGGTTATGACTTACTTTCGTCGCCAACGATTTCCTGTTGGTACCTTTAATAAATTAAGCAAGAAGAAATTTGGGCATTTTCGTATTCTATGAAAGTTGGCACGAATGCCTATCTCCTGGATCTCCTTATTACTGTTGGCACTTTTCCTGTGTTTAATGTTCTGACCTTTCTTTGTATGGAGGAAATTCTGATGATACACTGGAAGTTGAAACTTTGCCACTTTCCACATATGTTTTAAGCAATGATGATCAGATTGAAGATGTTATTGATGTAAGAGTTATGAAAACTAGACATGGCAAGCACAAGTGGTTCTTGGCTAAATGGAAAAAATCGACCATTGACAGGCTCTACTTGGATAGATGCTATTGAGTTGAAAAATCGTCATCTAGATTTTTTTCAGAAAGTTGTTGAAGCCTTCTCATCAGGAGATGAGATTCTCCCACCAGGAGGAAATTGATGCATGCATATTTTAGTTTGTTTTTGTTTTATTGTAATTTGAATATTATAGCTATTTTTATGTTTTTTTTAATGCTATCCAATGATGGAGAACATCCAATGATCATGAGCAAGTAGTGCTTGGGCATGACAAGCCTTGGGTGTGCTAGCTTCCAAGATTCTTTTAGTCTTTGGGTTGGTTGTTGCCTCTCGGGTTGGGCCTTGGCTGCTCTCGGGTGGGCCTTGGCTATTTTGGTTTTGAGCTGAAAATTTGGGAGCTACTTAGTTCTAGCTCATTTTTGCTTGAGCTGATGTTTAGCTCATTATTTGGAGGAATAATTGCACTATTTAGTTCATTAATTTGAAAAGGTACTCTTCCTTTTAGCTCATTATGTGGAGTTGAAACTTGCCTCTTCCCCTTCTTTGTGCCCCCTCAGTTTCTTCCTGATGCTGTTTCCCGTGGCTGGTTCTCCTCCCTTTGCTGGGTGTTGGTTGCGGTCCCCTGTACTCCATTTTCAGTTTCTTCCCTTGTTGTTTCCCGTGGTTGCTTTACCCGGTTCATGTGCTGCCTTTTTCGGGTGCTGCTCTGTTTTGCTTGTTGGCCTTCTCTTCCCCTTACCTGATTGGTTCGGTTGGAGGTGGAAATTGGCTGTTTGGCTCCCCATTTTCTCTTATAAATTAGTGATGTATTTGTCATGAGGAGGTTGTTGATTAACTTGAGAAAAGTTGTTAAAAACCTGAGGGTTTCTTCTTCTTCCTTGGAAAAGCTTGAGAGCTTGTTCCAATTCTCTCTTCCTCCTCTCTATTTCGTCTTAGCTTCTAATCTCTTCTTCTCTACGCAAGTTCAACTTCACTTGTATCCTTCTTCTTGAGCTTTTGGAGGTGTTTGTTAGCAAAATTTGGACACATTTGCTGGAGGAGAGTTTGGTTGGACGTTGGACCTTATTGCTAGGGTGAACCCTTGGTTTGCAAGCCCTAAGCACTTATCATACTTTACCTACTTTTCATTGCATGTGAGGAAATCACTTATCGGTTGTTCTGGGGATAGTGTTTTTATTTTATAATTATGTTTCGTTTGTTCGACTTTTAGTTTGTTTTGGTGTTGTTTTGTTGATCTCTCTTAAAGAAGCCAAAGATAAAACAAAATAAAAAGCTTAAGAAAACCTACCTCTGATAGATCCCACGAATCCATGCATAAATCCCGCAGGAATACTGTACAGTCGGCGCCGCGCATCTCTTCCCGGAAAATCTGCCCAAATCGCGTGCCAACTAGATGCCTCTCACTTCGTTAAATACCCGATCCAAACGAGGCGTTCAGTCGCTGCTTCTACCATTCGCTCTTCCACACACGAGAATCCCGTCTTCCTCTCCCACTGCTGCTCTCTCCCG